>NC_064812.1:14798937-14994435 GCF_023721935.1 Panthera uncia | reverse complement strand
CCCCCCCCCCCCCCCCCCCCCCCCCCCCCCCCCCCCCCCCCCCCCCGAGCCTCCTCCCTCCGCTTCGGTGACTGCTTGCCGGGCGGCAGGGCCCGAGTCGTCGCAGCCACCTCATTGCTCAACCCGGCTTCCCAACTGTTTACACAGCCCGGCCTGTGAGTGTGTGTGTGTATACAGCGTGAGTCACCGAGAGGCGGAGGAGGTGGAGGAAAAGGAGAAGGAGGAGTGCACTGGCCGGGATCCGTGCGGCGCACACACTCACTCACTCACACTCAGTCACTCTCTCCGAGCGCGTCTCGCTCGCTCACACACACGCCGGGAGCCCAGGAGCGCGCAGGATCTCGAGCGCCGCGGAAAAGTTGCTCCGGCTTTCTCTCCGGGACTTGGGCTTTGGGAAGTGCATTTGCTCCGCCGCTCCACCGAGCCTGCGGAATCCTGCCCTCGCGGCTCGGGACGTTGGGAACACCAGCCGCCGCCTCCTCCGCCTCCGGGACTGTCGGCGGTCTCGACAACAATAGCGGCAGCCGCCCGGGGCCAGGCGCCCCAAGCCGGTGCCCGCGGGGCTCCCGGGACCCGAGCCGGCCTCTGCTCCCCGGACGCGCGGCCGGCGTGCTTCCAGCGGGCAACGCGAGCGCCCGGGAGCGGCTCCTACCTTGACCCCCGTGGGGGCCGAGCCGAGCTCCGTCTGCAAAGTCCATCCCGCCGGCTGGAGTAGGTCGCGGCGCCGGCTCCGAGCCCTCAGCGCCTTTCCGCGCGGATCCCGGGACATACAAAGCCGGGGCCGGCCCGGCCCGGGACGGGATGCGGGTCGGTCCGGTGCGCTCTGCCATGAGCGGCGCCTCGCAGCCCCGCGGCCCGGCCTTGCTGCTCCCGGCCGCCCGGGGCGCCCCGGTCAAACGCCTGCTGGACGCGGACGACGCGGCGGCCGTGGCGGCCAAGTGCCCGCGCCTCTCCGAGTGCTCGAGCCCGCCGGACTACCTCAGCCCCCCCGGCTCGCCCTGCAGTCCGCAGCCGCCGCCCGCCGCGCCGGGGGCTGGCGGCGGCTCCGGGAGCGCGCCGGGGCCCAGCCGCATCGCCGACTACCTGCTGCTGCCCCTGGCGGAGCGAGAGCATGTGTCCCGGGCGCTGTGCATCCACACGGGCCGCGAGCTGCGCTGCAAGGTAGGCACCCCCGGGTCGGGACCGGCCGGGGCGGTGCGGGAACGCGGTAGCCCGCAAAGGTGCTTGGGGGTCTCGCCCTCCGGCGCCGGGGGCCTCAGGTGGCACCTGCGGTGACTCGAGCGTGGTAGGCGGCATTTGGCCAGGTTCACCCTTTGGGTGATTGAGGTGTTTCGGACGGGGTGGTATAATGGGGGCTCTGCGAGCAGGAGGAAGTGCGGTGTTCGGTGGCTTTATCTCTGTTCTTTCCGTAGCGCCCAGTTGAGCGCACGGCGTTCCAAATAAGTTGTGGAATTGAAATGGATTCCAGGGCCATGCCATTCCCCTTCTCTCATTCTTCTCGCTTCCCCCGCCCCTTGTCCTGGAAGGACGCCCTGCAGTGGGTGCCTCCTTGGAGCTTGGAGCAGCTGGCGGCTCTCTTGCTGGGGTTTCAAGGCACCCGGGCTCAGCTGTGGGTGGTGAGGGAGTGGGAGGATCGTGTCAGGCTCGGGTCTTGGGGATTCCGGCTTGAACCCGCACCCCCGGGGATGAGAACCTCATCCCCGCTCCCCACCCCACCCCACCCCGACCCCAGAGGTTGGTCTGAGATGGCCTTCCAGTCTGGGCGGGGGATTTGTCTGGCGCGGAAATGTTGGAAAGCCCACACCGGCTAGGAACCCTCGCTTCCATTCATGTCTTTATTTTCCGGCCAGCGATTTTCTTTTGAATATGAGAGATTCCATTCCGGAGGAGGTAGAACTCCGAGAAACGGGGTCCTCCCGCGTGCTCCTCCGGCGCCCACAGACGCAGAACATTTCCCGCAGCCCAGCCTTTGCGAGCCTGTCTACCGTCTCAGACCTCCCCGAGGATCGTCCGGGCTGCTCCCTTTCAACCCCGAAAGACAGGGTCACCCCTCAGTTGAAGTCGCTCTTGGGTTTTCCGCAACTCACCTGAACTCCACCCGCGTTCCCCTCCCTGGGCTTGCTGCTGCCACCTACTGTCCGACCTGAATGAAATTCCAAATGCCAGCTCAAGCCCAGTGGAAAGGGGGGAAAATCTTTCCTTCTCTGGCCCCGGGGCTCAGAGCGGTTAGGGGAAGATATGTGTGTGGGGTGGGGTGGGGTGAAGGAGGGGGGCGGCAGAGAGATTTTTCTAGCTGGTGCTAGGGCAGCCAGGCCTCAGAGGTGGGGTGGGTCTGGCCATTGTGCAACCCCTTCCAGTTCCTCTGAGCAGATAATAGCTGAATCCAGATGGTGACAGCCCATGTGTCACCGTTTCCAGTTGAGTCTAGGATATGAGTAACCGGACTAAACAAAAGGCGCTTAAAGAGACCAGCTAGCTTCTGAGAGGAGATACTACCCATTTTCCTGGTGAAGGTGGGGCCAAGGAAGGGGGGGGGGGGGAGATAAACAAATGAAAAAACCTTGGACAACATCCCATACCCCTCCTGTGACAATTTTAACTCAAGGCCGCTTATACCTGAGTCAGACTGTAGGCAGGTTGTTTAAGGCTGTGTTGTCACAGCCTTTCTTCGAGTCATCTGTTCCTTCTGACTAATGACAGATCTTCATGTTCCCCAGCCCCTCCAAGCTTCCACTTGGAGGTTGCAGACTGGCCACATGCTGTGCCCTCTGTGCTGAGCACTTTGGGTCTGCAGGAGGTCATGCATTTTCAAGGACTGCTTTTTCGCTCCTGGAGATCCCAGGGGGCTCCTGCAAACAAGGGAGGGCCACAGAGGGCTGGGGCTTTAGGGCTTAGCTCTCCTGTGCGGATGGCCTCAGATGGCCTCATGAAAGGAGGTGACACATATATGGATGCTTTTAAACCATCCATATTGTAATCCAGTGGTTATTTGCTAGCCCAGAGCCCTAGATGTTGCCAGTCTGGGGTGTTAGAGGCAGGTGGGGCGGCAGAGATTGGGGGGGGGGGCAGGTGTGAATGAAAGGAGCCTTGCTGTCGAGCACAGCCCAATGATTGAGAGCTGCAGCCTGGGATTTAGACGGCAGCCTCTGTTTTCCTAGCCTCCTAAATGGGTCCTCTTCTCTCTGCAGGTGTTTCCCATTAAACACTACCAGGACAAAATCAGGCCTTACATCCAGCTGCCATCACACAGAAACATCACTGGCATAGTGGAAGTGATCCTTGGGGAAACCAAGGCCTACGTCTTCTTTGAGAAGGACTTTGGGGACATGCACTCCTATGTGCGAAGCCGGAAGAGGCTGCGGGAAGAGGAGGCTGCACGGCTCTTCAAGCAGATTGTGTCCGCGGTGGCCCACTGCCACCAGTCGGCCATCGTGCTCGGGGACCTGAAACTTAGGAAATTTGTCTTCTCCACGGAGGAGAGGTGAGCAGCCTCCGCAGCTCCTCCTGTGGCCTTTCAGGGCGCAGTTAGGTGCAGTTAGGTGCAGAGTGTTGGTTCAAATCAGAGCCAAGGGCTCAGTTGTCCCAGACTTAGTAT
Organism: Panthera uncia; assembly: GCF_023721935.1. Taxonomy (NCBI): domain Eukaryota; kingdom Metazoa; phylum Chordata; class Mammalia; order Carnivora; family Felidae; genus Panthera; species Panthera uncia. The sequence goes on along the minus strand of NC_064812.1, from coordinate 14,990,840 downwards.
TTAGAAGTCCTCTCCTGAGGAGCCGTGGCCAAGGATGGTTTATTCTGCACTCTCGTGGATGTGGCCTGGGGACATCTTGGTGCTTCTTTCTGTGGGATGTCATATGATGACAGGATGCCCTCCCCACTTCCACTCCAGGATCAAGTTTATTCCCCATTGTTGTCAGAAAGGTCAGTTCTTCTGGGGTGCGGATGTCACCCTGCCCGTCACAACCTGGACCCCTAAAGGAAGTTTTCAAGTCCTTGCTTCTACCGAGTGGGGCCTTTTTTTTTGTACCTAGAAAGTATCACAGAGCTAAACCGTTGTATTTGCAGAATTGTGCCCTCCTCCTCTGTACCATATTCCTGTTTCCTTTCAGGCTGGCCCCCAATCCTTTCTTTACATCATCTGGTGACTTTTTAGACCTTTTGTTTGGATACATCTTCAGAAAATAGCCACATTGAATAATAAATGGAAGTTGGCTGGAATTGGTTGCTAAGTATAGATCATGACTTACCTCATAAAGGACAAGATGAGCTTGATAAGAGAATAATGAGACACTAAGATTCAGACTTGTGGTTTCAGACCAGGGAATTCAGGAAGCCGCAGGAGATAAACCTCACCTGATTGTAAGAGGTGGGCCACATCCCTTATGGGGAGGTTAAGAGCAGTACCCTTGGAGAATTGTCGAGGGGTGTGCATGGTTTTGTTGTAGCTTTTCATGCGGGGCTTTCCCCCACCTGTGCACTTTTACCCTTACCTCCAGATCGTAGGAAAGATTACGGGGTTGAGTGGCCATAAAGCATGGCTTTGTATCTGACCTTGCAATACTTATTGGAACATACCGATTAGCAAAGAAAAGCCAAGTGTTTGCAATGGAGAAGTTTCCAATTCTTGGAACATGCTCCTTTGATATGTTGATGTGTTTTCTGAAACATGCCTTACACACCTCCTTACCAGCTTTTGAAATCTGCATTGCACAGGCGAATGTCATGTGCACGGAGTTTGGCAACCCGAGGGTTAAGCAATGGCAGGCTGACGCTATTCGTGTAACCAGCACAGGTGCAGGGTTTTAGTACTACAGCAGCCAATCAGGGGCAGACAGTGCGGGTTGAGTCATATTTTCCGTTTACAGAACCAATGGGTATTTTACATAACGACGAGGAGGTCAGGCTGAGGACATACCGAAGTTAGCACATGTATACTACACTCCAGGGAACAGGAAGGCAGGAAGGAAAAAAAAAAAACAAAAACAGCCAGACCTTTGAGAGGAAAAGAAATTGACCCATTAGCCAGTACCAAATGTTTGCATTTGACTTCACAAGTGACTGACTGATACCAGGGCTATTTCAGAGAAGCAGGAAAGAGCATAAACTGCCAGCAGATCATAGAGGTTCCCCCCACTGGCTCTGGGTTTGGGGGGAATCTGTGAACCGTGGGTGGCTGGTTCTGAATAAGGAGGCACCCGCACCTTCGTAAGAGCCTCTGATTACAGATGTTTCAGACTTCAGCTGTTACCTGGACAGATAACCCCCCACGTAGAGTAAATCTTAGGTGTTGAGGTACCATCCACATGTACGGATGTCTGTAGGCCCCGCAACCTTCAAATCCATTAGCCACTTGTGTTTGCTCACATGACCTCTCGGCCCAGGCTAAGTGTTCTTTGCAATTAAACACCCCAATAAATGTAATTAACATTCCTGGCCCCTATCTCATCACAGTTACCGCGGCCTGGGCCCAGGTGGACAGAGTTCCCTTTGTGTGTGTATGTCAGCGTGACGTATGTGCATAATAGCAGTGACTTTGGGCCCCATGTTCTGTGATGCCAAGTGTGGGCCCATGTCGCCCTGGCAGTTTAATGGCATAAGAATAAGATCGGCCTGTAGGATGCTCCGGGCGGGGTGGGGTGGGGTGGGGGCGCTGAAGAGGTGGGATACACTGTTCTTCCCTGATACCGTGTGTAGAAAATGTTAGCAATTCCCCTGAGACCGGCTCCCACTTCTGCAATGTGAACTTTGTAAATTGTGTAACCCTATTAGGATATCTCTTCTAAGCTCTAGCATAATGAATAGTATCTGGGGCTTTGCATCATACCCTCCCGCCCCAGGCTCTCTCTCGATACTTTGCAAATGTTTATTGCGGTCTGTATTGGTTTGTGAAATCCCGAGTCCTGGGTGGTTGCAGGGCACTGCTTACTGGATGAAGGGGTAAATGGCATTCCTTGGGCCCTTGCCTTTAGTGCCTGTGGGCACTGTTAATAGAGAAGGCCTTGTTTTTCATAGCAGCTGATCTGGAAGTAATAGCTTGTTTCCTCTCCTGCAGAAGCCAGCTCAGACTGGAAAGTCTAGAAGATACACACATAATCAAGGGAGAAGACGACGCTCTGTCAGACAAACATGGCTGCCCAGCCTATGTGAGCCCCGAGATTCTGAACACCACGGGGACCTACTCTGGAAAGGCAGCAGACGTTTGGAGCCTGGGGGTGATGCTCTACACCCTTTTGGTGGGACGATACCCCTTCCATGACTCAGACCCCAGTGCCCTCTTCTCCAAAATCCGCCGTGGACAGTTCTGCATTCCTGAGCACATTTCCCCCAAAGCCAGATGCCTCATTCGCAGCCTCCTGAGACGGGAGCCTTCCGAAAGACTCACTGCTCCTGAGATCTTACTCCATCCCTGGTTCGAGTCTGTCTTGGAACCTGGATACATCGACTCAGAAATAGGAACTTCGGACCAGATTGTTCCAGAGTACCAGGAAGACAGTGACATTAGTTCCTTCTTCTGCTAATCCCAAAACCTCAGAAACCTCAATTCTCACACATAGCATTTCCATTTCTAAAGATGGACAGGCCTTTTGGCGTGGTGCCAGCCAGACATGCGATGGCGTAAAGACCGTAGCTGCTGAACTCAACGTGCCCCCCCCCCCCCCACTTATTTGTTACGATGAGTGACTGTATTGATCTGAGCGGCACACGCTCTGATCGGCTGCCCCGCAAAGTTGTTTCCCTTCTCAATGAACCGTCAGCAACTGTCCCGCTGTCAGATGCAGGGGTGGGGGCTGGTGGGTTCTGCGTCTTCATAGGTGGCAGAGAGTATGGATATCCTACAGGGCGTGTGGTCAAGTGAAAGGAACTCCAGCATTTTAAAGGGAGAGGAAGTGAGTCGCACAGTGGCATTTTGGGCAATAACCATATTTTAGCAGGGTGACAAATCATTTGGGCCAATGAACCTGCCATCTTTGAACTTGTCTTTGGGAGCTAGACGTTTGCTACCCCAGCTTCTCTATTGGAAAGTTCATTTTTGGGGGGGGGGGTTGGTTTAACACACACCCTTTCTTCACACTCACAGTTACCAATGACCCTGCTCCATTTTTGGAGCAGACTGTTTTTGGAGCAGAGGAGCCTGCCTGAACTACGAACCCAGACTCTCCTCCATTTCCTGCCAAGACCTCATTTGCACTAATGCCTTCTATCTGACCTTGAAACGTCCCCTTCTTTGCTATCAGCACTTACCAGCTAACCGTGGAGAAGTATCACAAGAGATTCGAACTCCTGGCTATTTCGGAACTCTAAGCTCAGAGAGACTGCAGATTTTTAACGTTAATTTGAGCACTTGGAAACCGTTAGCTTCGTTGGTTCCCCTGAAACGGGTCAGCCTTTATCCTTTTTCCCCAAGACCATCTCAGGGTGGAGCATTTTGTCTAGGAGAAGAAAGATAGGGAGACTCCTCGCCTCTCCCAAGAGCAAATGGTAAACCTCTCTGTGCTTCAGCGAAAGTGGAGTTTGGATAGTCTTAGACGACTCTCAGACCCACGCATCCCCTTCATGGATATGGTCTGCCCCTGGTGTTGTGTGTCACGTCTGCAGTTTTGCATGATGGGTTGTTAATATTTTAAATTTGATGTGGTTTATGAATACATCTCTATGATCAGCATCTGGAGTGAAATAGCCCCAAATCTTTCAAGTTGGAAGAGACTTTCAAAGTATCCAGTCCAACTTTTTTCCTCTCTCTGCCATCTCCCAAAGCAGAACCCCGCCCCCCACAACTTAACCTTCCTTCAGGTGGGAATCCAGCATCTGTTTGAATGCCTCCAGAGATGGGAACTCACTACCTACGAAAGACATTGCTTAACAGAGAAACTGCAACTCGCATTAAAAATGAAAAACAAAACAAAACAAAAAAACAAGAACCCAAGAAATATCAGTAAATGTCTCAGTACTGAAATCAGGTGGTTAAACGGGTAAACCGAACATACTGTATTTTGAGAAATGGCACAGAGACAGGCAGGCCATCTTCAAGGGCTCCGCCTAGGCAGACAACTAACCTGCATTGTGAGAATGTTGTCAATACCTCACGTACTGTGTACTTTGTATATATATTCTACCTTTTATACCTGTTGTCCGATATGTGTTGTTGTTTTGGCTCTGAGGCTTGGTTTGTTGTCTGTGTCTGTCTGAATAACCTGCGTGTCTAAAACCACGTGAAATGTGAATGATTATTGGCAATATTACCTTGACAGAATCATGGGACTCGGAGAAGAGGGAGGGCAGAGGCCTCTTGTCGCACTAACGCGCTCGTGGTTGCTCGACTGTTGTATCTGTGATACGTTACCCGGCTGAGGACTCCGGGCTGGCTGGGGCTTCTGCCGGGAAAGCTCGAAACACTAGATCCTTCCTGTACATGTGTATATATGTGAACAGTGAGACGACCGTTTCTGACTTGTAGAGAAATTTTAATAAATCGGGTTTCGTAAATAGGCGCAGTGCATTTCTTGGGAGTCCAATCTGCCTTTGCCTTGTGCAATTTCATGCTGGGGATGCAAAGGTCTCTGGCCACAGGGTTTGGAATATCACAGGGACACACAGAAGTAAACAGATGATTATTATGTATGACCTTTGGCAGAGGAGAACCCTTTCACTTTTTCCACTGAAGTGGGCAAATTCACTTTGATGGGTGAAGCCAGGTTGGTGACATCAGGGTGGGGAGGGCCGAGAGTTGAGACAGAGCCGAGAGACATTAAAGAGGAGCAAACATAAATAAGGCTTGAGTTGGAAGAATCCCTCTGGCTTTTTTTGATGAAAGCTATGGACACTTAGAAAAGTATAGATGCGGGCGCCTGGGTGGCGCAGTCGGTTAAGCGTCCGACATCAGCCAGGTCACGATCTCGCGGTCCGTGAGTTCGAGCCCCGCGTCAGGCTCTGGGCTGATGGCTCGGAGCCTGGAGCCTGTTTCCGATTCTGTGTCTCCCTCTCTCTCTGCCCCTCCCCCGTTCATGCTCTGTCTCTCTCTGTCCCAAAAATAAATAAAAAATGTTGAAAAAAACAATTAAAAAAAAAAAAAAGAAAAGTATAGATGTGTATGCAAATCCACCAGAACTTTGAGGTCTTCACGTGACCCTGAGGGCATCCCAAGCTTCCTGCTGGGATCTAGCCTCCCCGCCCCACTGGGGCATTCGGCTTAGTTAAAATGGCTAATTGAGACATTTCCTCCCCCCACCGGAAGTGTAAAATGGAAATAAAGGATGGAAAAACTAAAGGCATTATTTTGAAACAAAGGCAAAGAGAGAAAGGATTTTTATTAGGTTAATACCTTCACTGTTCCATCAGAATCGATTTTAAATGAAATAAATTAGCATCGAGAGTGATTTAAAAAAGAAAAAAACTTTAGGTTGTAAAGTGTAACAAATCTGCAGAAAAATGCACACGAAAGTGTTCAGCTCTGAATTTTCACAAACCCAACAGGAAGACAGTGGCAGAACCAGCGGTCGGATCCAGATCACAAAAGACTGCCCGGATCCCAGGAACGTCTCCCCGTCCCTTTCAGTTCCTAAGGGATACCCCTGCCCCACCCCCACCCCCACACTCCCCGAGGGTCACTCCCATGGGGCAGAATTGTAACTCCTCTTTTAACAGGAAAAATTAGAATGGAAGAAATGAGTTCTAGGTTTAAATGGAAAGGCATACAGAAGTTACAGATGACACAATTGCCTTTTTCTAGGACTCAGGCTGAGATCACCCAAGAACGGAGACCTATGACACCAAAGTAAATGCAACTCAGGCCTCGTGACCCAGGAACTTAAAAGAAATGGAAAAAACACATCAGAGGCAGTGCGGGGTGGGGGGAAATGGCCAAATGCCTGAGTAGCTTAGAAACTTAGGAAGCTGGGGGTTGGTCTGGGGCCATCCCAGGAAGAGGACCCTTAAACCCCAAAGTTCCTGGAGCCTCAGAATCTGCATTGTCGTGTCTCCTTGCTCCCACAAATCCAGACGAAGCTCGGCCTAGCTCCCTGGGCATACAGAGAGAGAGGTAATACTTTGGACTTCCCTGAGCTTTTTAATCTAAGGATTTCAAAACACTTTGCAAGCAATTAAGGTTACAACACCTCTGAGTACTGTTGTTACATGCATCGAATGGAGAGAAACATGGGTCAGGATTGGCTGGGGTGACATGTGATGCCGCAGATACATGAATGTAATCTCTTCAAAGGTAGGAACAAATCAGGGGCGATTTCAACCAGTCCCATTATAGAAGTTTGGAACAGGAGTTGGTGCAAGCACTGGCTGGGAAGCTGATCATTTGTAATTCCCCTTGTGTTCTCAATGAACGAGCAAATCATTCAAGTAACATCTCCATAACATTTTACTCATGGTGGAACTTTCTAGAAGTGTTACTCTTTCCCTCCCCCACCCAGTTCCCTTCCCCCTTTTATATTCCCAGGAGCTGAGTGAAATAGGCAAGTCAAATATTATTTGCTCCATTTTGTAGACGAGAACACTGAGGCGTGAGTGCCTTTCAGTAGTTACTCAGGAGTAAGCAGCTCGGAACTGGGACTCGAACTTGGGTCTTTGGACTCCTTGCTCAACGTTGTTGTTGTGTCTGCACACTGTCCCATGAAATCTTCTGGTAGAATGATGAGTGGAGAAGGTGGTTTGAGATAGTTACAAATACTGAGCCTTTACCCCACTAGTCTCGTCACAACAACCCAGCACATCAGTCATAAAGGTGGGAGATACATAAATCAATAAACACTTAACTGTGTACCTACCGTGTGCCAGGAACTGTAGACCCTTGGTAAACAGATGACCCACCTCAGTCCTCCTAGCTCATGGAATGGGAAGCGCCCTGGGGTCAGGGACTGTGACAGTCTTGTTCAGCCTTGGCTCTCCAGAACCCAGAGCAGTGCTTGCCACAAGGAAGGTGTCCAATGTCAACATAGACGGACAGGTGGATGAATGGATGTTGGATGCATGGGTGTCTTCTGGCAGCTCAGGGAACCATGAGCAGGGAAGCAGAAATCTTGTGACTGGGGTATCGTTCTAACTCTGAACCCCTTCTGCTGTATGACTTTGAAGAAGCAGATCTGCCACTGTGGTTCTTATTTGCTCATCTTTATATATATTTTAATTTGAAAGAAAGAGAGAGAGCATGAGCGAGGGAGAGGGGCAGAGGGAGAGAGAGAATCTTAAGCAGGCTCCATGCTCAGTGTCGATCCCACGACCCTGGGATCATGACCTGAGCCAAAATCCAGAGCCAGAAGCCCAAACAACTGAGTCACTGGGCGCCCCTTTATTTGCTTGTCTTTAAAGGGGAGTGATACTCCTTGACTTCTTCCGTCCCTTCAGCTGCTGTTTTGTGACAACAGAACGGTTCTGTGATTCTGTGAAAACAGGTCCTATAAGGATCCTTGTCAGACTGACCATGGGAATAGTTTCGTGCTTCCTTTTAAAACAATCCAGCAGAGTGATTGGGTTCCCCGTCTAACTTTACTCTGGACAAGGAAAGGTGTTGTAGGGACGAGGATTATGGAACTGGCTTGTCAGCAGAGCTCTGGCTGGGACAGGGAAAGTGAGTGCTTAGTAAATCACCCCCTTCCTTCTCCTCAAAAAATAGAGGAGTGGGATCTCCTTACCAACGCCCCACAACTGCCCGTATCAGATTTTGGTGGATTTCTCTAATGATCCCCAGTGCAGTCAATGACTTGGTGGTTCCTAGAAGGCGCAGAAGAGAAAGATGTAGCCAAACATCACACCTTGATCTTCCTGGATGTTTTATGGCACGCACCTCATTCTCTCTCTCAGCAACCCTGTAAGGTGGGCGATTTGTTCCCATTTAACAGATGGGGATGCTGAGTTCCAGAGGTTGAACAGGCTGCCTGAGGTCCTGTGGCAGGAGCGGTGTGTCAGACTCCAACCCAGGCCTGGTAACTGTAGGTCTTTGTCCATTCCCGTCCTGGGCTTTGCAAATCGAGTCTGACGTGTTAGGCCCGGGACATGTCTTCTTTTTGGAGCAGCCGTTTTGCTGGGGCATTTTCTGCCAGGAAGCGTAAGCATGCTGGAGCAGTCCTGGTTTTGGGCTGTGATTTCTACCAGTTGAGATTTATCAACAGACTGCTCAGAGCATACTGAGAGCCTTGAGAAGTGCCTCACGTAAATTAACAAGTGATCACCTCATAGCAGCCCTATCGAGCAGTACCGCTATTGTCCCCTTTTTACAGATGAAGAGCCTGAGGTTCAGAGAAGGTAAGGGATTTGCCCAAAGTCGCACAGCACACACAGCCTTCGTTTGCTAATGAACACACCCAGAGCTCTTACTTCACCATGAAGGCCTATTGTCCCTTTGCTTTTGGAACTGGGAGGGGACTTTCTAAACTTTATAAACTATTTAGTCTTCAGTGCAATGCGATATCCTGGAACAGAAAAAGGATATTAGCGGGGAAATGAGTGAAATCCAAACAAAATCTGGAGCTTAATCGATAATTTGGTGTCAGTGTTGGTTTCTTAGTCGTGACAACTGTACCATGGAAACTTAAAATGGCAACACTGGAGCAGACGCCACGAAGATCTCTACGCTATCTTTGCGACTTTTCTGGAAATCTAAAATTATTCCAAAATGACGAGTTCATGAATAAGAAACACTGAGTCCACACTGCCCCCACTTTCAGCGAGGGGAAATCAAGGCAGAGACCCAGGAGCCACAGCCAGCTAGCAGCAAGGACACGGTGGCCCCAGCCTCCCCAGGCCCTGCCCTGCTGGGAGCTGGCTGGTGTGCTGTGCGTGACCTTCCAGAAAGTGTCTAGAGCAGAAAGGGCTGAATGTGAGGCGTGTCCACGGAACGTGTCAGAGGCTCTTCTTGACACAGGACATGACATTTTGAAAAATCAGTTTCGAGGTCTGGCCTTTAGATGGGTGACTACTGAGTGTCTCCGGCAGTTTCCTCGTCTGCTCATGGCTCTTGGTCACCCACCGCCGGTGAGCCAGTCTGGGGGCTGTTCCCCGCCTCACCAGCGCCAAGGCAGCGGGAGTGAGAGGGGAAATTGCTGCACAAGGAAGGATGAACCCGCCCCGTCTGAAGAGGAAGGCCCGTGGGAGTCGGGGCTCCCGGAACACTCCAGACACGATTCTCATCCGGGCTCCAAGGCCCGAGGGTGTCTGGTCTCTGGGACGCGGAGAGCCAGCAGACCCGCTCCCTGCCTCCCCCAGGGGGGGACGGTTCCTCACTCTGTGCCCTGCGCCCGGGGAAGGGGGTGGGGAGGGGGTGGGGCGGGGCTGCTGCAGCCCTCAGTGGCCCGGAAGCAGTTCGTTCAGGTTCACCCTCGTGTTAGAGACGGGGAAGCCGCGCCTGACACGGGAAAGAGCGGCCAGTCGGCCGTCGAGGCTCGTTTTGTATCTGGAACTTTCTTTCTCCGTCGCTGGAGTTCCAGCTGGGTGTCTGAGCTCCTGCTGATGAGCGTTCTTCTTCCTTCTTCGCTGGGGAAACGAACCTGCGCATGACATTTCCCTGGCAGCCCCCCGAACGCTCCGTATTTCTCGGACGCGCAGCTCAACAGCCGGTGCCTGCCGGGAGCAGAGAGAAGGGGTCATTAGAGGCACGAGAGGAGCCCACACGTCCGGAGCTTGGTGCTCGCCCAGCCCTGCTTCAGCACTTGATGAGCACAGACTCGTTTCATTCCCAAGACCCCTCTGGGAGGCAGCTGTCCTTTTTTTTAAAAGTTTTCTTCAGTGTTTATTGATTTTTGAGAGAGAGGGAAAAACAGAGCGTGAGCGGGGCCGAGAGAGAAGGAGACACAGAATCCGAAGCGGGCTCCAGGCTCCGAGCTGTCAGCACAGAGCCCGACGCGGGGGCTCAAACTCACGACCTGCGAGATCACGAGGTGAGCCACAGTCAGATGCTTAACGGACTGCGCCACCCAGGTGTCCCGGAGGCGGGAATTCTTATTCGTCCCATCTTCCAGGTGAGTACGGGAAAGCCCAGAGAGGTTAAGTAACTTGCTCAAGGTCACACAGGTAGTGAATGGGATCCGAGCGTGGAGCGGCTTACTCTAAAGAGTATGCCTTTAACAGGCGGGTGGCCTGCTGCCCCATTTTGGCGGGCGTCACTTTTTATATTTTATCCGCACAGTTCAAGTCCTACCATGTCTGTGTGCCCCGACCTCTCCTGAGAGAGGATGCTGGGCATTTGACACTTTGCGAAGTTAGCGGTAAAGAGGCAGAGGTTTGAACTTCGGGATTAGAAAGACCGAGCAGCAGACCCTGGCTCTGTCGCTGATCGGCTGGAGGGCCCGGACAAGCCGCCCGACCGCTCCCTGCCTCGGCCGCAGTCGTAACCGAAACGGCAGCGAGAACGTCTACAACAGAGGCTGTGGCCGTGAAAAATACGTGAAAAAATGCTGTGTATCCAGCCCCAGCCCCAAGGTGCCACACAGCTGGCTTGAAAGTCAGGCAGATCGCTTCGCGGTAGAAAGAACCCAGGCTGGGAGGGCAGACAAACCCGGATTTGGATCCCAGCCTAGCTACTTATTTGCTCTGTGACCTTCGGCAAATTGCAAAACCTCTCTGACCCAGAATTTCCTCATCCATAAAATGATACATAACCGTAAGAGCTGCAGGCCTCCAGCAGGAGGATTTAAACCTCCAGGTGATAAATCACATCAAGGGCCCGGTCTGGACGGTAGGCAAGACTAGTGTTCCTCTTGTCATTCTTAAGCATTTTCCCTTCCCTCCTTTGTCTTCCCTGCTCTTTCTCTTCCGGTTCGCGCACTCGCCAAAGTCAGAGTTTTGGCTGTTTGGGGGTACGGCTTGGAGGGGAGGGTAAAATGGCAGGGAACAGGGCAGTGCCTGGGGGGTCAGCCTTCCTACCACCTGGGGGCCTGCTGACCTTGATCTTAGTCGTTCAGGAGCAAGCAGTCTGGCCTCTCTGACCTCGTCCAGCTGTCCAGCTCCTCCGGGGTGTCAGAAAACTCACCCTGGTGGGGGGACGGGTGGGGGGGGGTGACTTGAAACTGCCATTTTGTGGATACTACGTTGATTCCCAAAACGGAGATCTCACTGGGATCCCACAAGGAGAGAAGGGATCAAAACAATTGGCATATGGCCAGCGTCTGCTGAGGCAGGGGTAGTTCAGTTCTACCCAGTAGGGTGGCCAAGAGAGGAGCCTGGAGTCACAGAGGCCCGCGGTGTGGCCCAAGTACTTAGCCATCTCAGCTTCAGTTGCCTTATTTGTGAAATGGGGTTAGTGAGAATTCTCACCTCCTGAGACTGTGCCGTTGAAATAAGATCCTGCCTGGAGAGTGTTTCCCTGACATACACAAAATGCACAATAAATGTTGGTTACCAATAACCAGGGTCAAAGATGGTCAGAGGCAGTAAGTCAACCCATCAGAAAAATATACTAAACAATGCTTCTCGTGAGTGGGCGCGGGGGACCTTGTTAAGATGCAGATTCTGGGGCACCTGGGTGGCTCAGTTGGTTAAGCCTTTGACTCTGGATTTCGGCTCAGGTCACGATCTCATGGTTTGTGAGTTCAAGACCGGTGCCGGGCTCCGTGGATCCTGCTCGGGGTTCTCTGTCTCCCTCTCTCTCTCTGCCCATCCCCTGTTCTCTTTCTCTCTCTCTGAAAAATAAATAAATAAACATTTAAAAAAAAAGATGCAGATTCTATTCACTGAGGCTGGAGAGGGGCCTGAGAATCTGCATTTCCAACCCGTTCCCAGGTGAAGTCAATGCCGCTAGCCTACCAACCACAATCAGAGCAGCATGGGGTTGAAACCCATTTCCAAATACAGACCTGTTAGGTCTCAGTTGAGATGAGCTAATTCCTGAAAACGGGTCTCCTTTGGGTAAATCCGGAAGAGGGGAGTGCAGAGAAAGTACTGTTTTGAGTAGCTGCTTGGCATTGGGTGTGTTGAATGAATGATCTCTTCGGATCCTCATGGCATCGTTGAGGGATGTTCTCATGTCCACTGTACAGATGGGACTCCGATGTTCAGCGCTCAAGGTCCCAAAGCTTAGCAAAATGTGGGCCCGAGATATGGCCTCGGGTCTCCTTGCCTCCAACCCGTCCCCGATCCTGTCCCTCTGTACCTTGGATGCAATGACAGGAGCCTGAGAACCCAGTTGGGACGATCCTACACCAGCCACCTCCTCCCTTTGCACCTCAGTTTCCCTGTTGGCAGTGAGCAACTCGGGTGTAAGTGACCTCTGAGCCCCCCCCGCCGCCCCGTCGCCCCAGCTCCTGTTGGAAGAGTTCATGTGTCCACGTGTGTTCCACTCTAACTCAGCATTCCCTTGGCTGCGTCCCCACTCTGCTTCCTAACTCGGTGCTGATGTTCTAATTTCAGACATATCGATGTCACCCGTCTACTTAGGAATACCAGCAGAGCTGCTGGACACAGATATCTTTGCTGCCAGCTGGCCAAGCGATATAGAGGCAACCAGAATAAACTCAGCACCTGGTCCAGAGAGAACATTCTTCCATACCCCAGGGATGAGCTTCTCAGCGTCCCTGCAGGTAGAGAAGGCCACTTGCGTCAACTTGAAGTCATGTGGGATCTAGTTTCACCTGGAGCCCAGGCTTGGAGTCTTAACCCCCTAGGGCCTGAGTGCTAAAGAGATTGGTTTGAACCTACGTGTGGAGAGGCAGGCAGACAGGCCCCTGTTCCCTGCGTGGGCTCCCACATACCTCCTGGGCTCGTAGAGACCTGGGCAGGGTTTCAGAAGAGCGTGTCGGCCAGAGTTAGAATCTCTGGGTTCAAGTCTTGGACTATGACATTGGGCAAGTTATTTAATCTCCCTGGGCCTCAGTTTCCTCTTCTGTAAAATAAGGCAGATATTGGTAGTTGTCTGGTGTGGTTCTGGTGAGAAAGAAATGAGCTAATACATGCATACCATCCCATGGAAGTTGTCCCCATAAATGTGAAATCTGTTAGAGCAGGGATTTCTCTGTTGTGTTTACTGTTGGATACCTAGTATCTGGAATGGTGCCTAGCACATGACAAATGTGCACAAATATTTATTCAGTGATTGAATCGGGACCTCTAGAGTGGTGGTTTTCAAACTGTGTTCCAAGGAACCCTAGGGTGTCTGGGGCCACAGAATGGTGGGATGGAGAGTATGAGAGGAAACACTTGAAGAGGAACCAGCATCGTTCTGCTCCCTTCCCCTGCTCAGATCCTCTCAGATATATGTGGTTTTCTGGGTAAAATTTTATCTGGAGGAAGATTTTTGCAGCTGAAAAACAGTTGGAACATTACTCATATCCCAAATTTATTTCCTAGACCACCTGCCTTAGATTGTGCGGGGTGAGGGTTAAGAATGCTGACTCTCTGACCCCACCCATGATCCACCCATGATCTACTGAATCATATTTTCTGGGGAAGGAACATGCATTTTTAATCAATTTCTTAGGGCATTCCTACTCATGTTAACATTTGAAAACCACATGTCTAAATCATTTTATTAGTGGGGATACTGAGGCCCTGTTAGGGGGGCACCTGGCTCAGGGTCTCCAGGGGGATGTTGGAAAGGCTGATGTAAAGGTATCTTAACTCCTAGACGGGTGCTCTTTCCAGGATGAGGCTTCTGTGACCCTAAAACAGAAAAGCCTCTTGTGGAGACCTCTGTCGGGATGAGAGGGGTTGTGGGAAGAGACAGGAACCTGGTCAACACTATCTCAGCCTTGGGGCAACTGTTTGCCTCATGGAGCTTTGACTTTGCCCACATATGCCCCAGGGTAGGCACTCAGTGGGTGTTGGTCCAATTGAAGAAGGAGTGAGTGAAAGAATGACATTCTTATGGAGAGATATAAACAAACAGTGTACCATATCATGACAGATAGTACTAAGCTCTGTGAAAAAAAAGAAAAGTAGGTAGGGGACAGAGAGTGATATGCTGGGGAGCTATTTTAGATAGAACATTTAGATACTTTTTTGGAAAAAAAGCTTCTTCTGAGGAGGTCACACTTGAATAGAGACTAGAGATATGCGGGAGATGAGTTGTCTAATGGAACATAAAGGGGATAGCAAGTGCAAAGGCCCTGAGACAGGAAAGTGCTTGGTGTGCTTAAGGACCTGCAAGGATTGTTTGGGGCTTACATGAGGCAATGTGGCAAAATTGGGACAGTGCCTGCTGCATGTTGGCTGTTATTATTGTCATTTTTGTCCTCATGATGTGAAGGAAAAGTACCATCAGATTTACCTTTTACTGTATTTATTTATTTTAGTCTATTGTTTATTTAAAAGTCAAATTCATCAAGATATAATTTCCCTACAGTAAAATTCACCCTTGTCTAATGAATAGGAGGATGAGATTTGACAAATGCTTCCATCGTCAAGCAAATCTGGGAGCCATATGGATATAATCTTTCATGTCTGTGTTCTTCCACTTCACGGAATGCTTTTGAGATTCCTCTATGCTGTTTATTGTATGTATACCAATTTGTTTAAAAAAATTTTTTTAATGTTGATTTATTTTAGAGAGAGAGAGAGAGAGAATGTGTCAGTGGGGGAGGGGCAGAGAGAGGGAGACACAGAACTTGAAGCAGGTTCCAGACTTTTAGCTGTCAGCACAGAGCCCGACTTGGGGCTCAAACTCATGATCTGTGAGATCATGACCTGAGCTGATGCTTAACTGAGTGACTGAACCACCCGTGAGCGCCGTGTTCTTTTTTTCTTTTTAATTGCTGAGTAATATTCCATTGTGTGGATATACCACATATTGTTTACCCATTCATCAGTTGAAGGACATCTGGGTTGTTTCCAATTTGGGGTTACGAGTAAAGCTGCCATAAGCATTAATGGACGTATTTTGTGTGCGTATATGTTTTCATTTCTCCAGATAAATACCTAGAAGTGGGATTCCTGGATTGTATGTTTACCTTGCTAAGAAATCACTTATTTAATATTGTAGCCATTCGGTACATGTGTCACGTATCTCGTCGTGGTTCTAGATTCCATTTCCGCAATGACTAGTGAGGTCCAGCGTCTTTTCCCGGGCTTGTCTGCCAACTCCGTCTCTTCTTTGGTGAAATCTCTGCTTAAGTATTTTGCCTACTTTTCAGTTAGGATGTTTGTTTTCTTTTTGAGTTGTGGGAAATTTTTTTATATTCCAGAGACAAGCTCTTCATCCAGTACATGTGTGTTTTGCAGATAGGTCTTCCTTGTCTATAACTTGTCTTTTTGGGGCGCATGGGTGGCTCAGTCAGTTAAGTGTCTGACTCTTGTTTCAGCTCGGGTTATGGTCTCACGGTTTTGTGAGTTCGAGCCCCACATTGGGCTCTACGCTGACAGCACAGGGCCCCGTTGAGATTCTCTCTTTCCCTCTCTCTGCCCCTCCTCCACTCACAGTGTCTCTGTCTTTCTCAAAATAAATAAATAAACTTAAAAAATTTTAACTTGTCTTTTCACATTCTTGAAGAGTACCTTTTGAGGAAGTGAAGTTTTAGCTTTAAAAAAAATTATTTTTTAAAATTCCAACGTAATTAATATACCGTGTTATATTAGTTTCAGGTGGAGAATATCGTGATTCAACAATTCTCTGTATTTCTCAGTGCTCATCATGACAAGTGTGCTTTTCATCCCCTTCACCTATTTCACCCATTCCCCCCACCGCCCCTCTGGTAACTGTCAGTTTGTTCTCTACAGTTAAGAGTCTGTTTTTGTTTGTTTGTTTGTTTGTTTGTCTGTATAAAGACGATGTGGTATACATATATAATAGAACATTACTCCACTGTGAAAAAGAATGAAATCTTACCATATGTGACAACATGGATGGATCTAGAGAGGATTAAGCTAAATGCAATAAGTCAGTCAGAGAAAGACAAATGCCATATGATTTCGCTCAGATGCGGAAGTTAAGAAACAAAACAAACGAAAAGGGTTTTACATTTTTATTAAGGCCAATTTGCCACTTTTTTCCTTTGTGGTTTACATATTTTCTGTTATAAGAAAAGTTTTGCCTGACCCAGTGATACAAAGATTGTTATCTATCTTGCATTTACTTTTTTTCCTAAAAGCTTTAGAATTTTAAGTTTCATATTCAGGTCGATGATCCATTTCGAGACCTGAAGTTAACTTTTATATGTGATAGAAACTAAGTTTTATCTGTATCCATCTATCACTCGATCGATTGTCCAATTGTTACAGGAACATTTCCCGAAAGATCTACTATACACACAGCAAGACAGAGCGATGTAATTTTATACAGAATAGAACTTCCAATCCGTTGTGAGAGAGGGCAGAGAAGGGGTGAAGGCATAGATTGGAGGAAGCCTCGTTTGAGGAGCGGAGCTCTGAGCGACCCACCAAGTGGCCTACAATGACATCGAGGCAATGACAATGACATCGAGGACCTCCATGAGGAAACCACCCGCCCAAAAGGGGGGTGCCGGCTGGCCAGGGAGGTGCCCGGTGGGGTGTTTCTTTTGGTGTTCTCAGAGATCTGTGCTCGTCTTGCGTAAACGTCAGATGAGGAAAGCGTTAGGGAACGAGAGGGCGGCGAGAGGGCGGCCGGGGCATGCCACACAGCAGCCCGGCGTGGGCCGCGGAGTGCAGACCTGCGGGGACGGCCTTGCCTCGCCAATCAAACAGAGCTGGAGCCAGGACACGGATGGCGTCTCCTCTCCCTCCTGTAGCCAGAAGGGAGATACTGCTGGGTCTGGCTGTGTCTGGAGCCTCCGCGGTGGCAAAGGGACAGGACGCTGGGAGCCCCAGAAGCAGCCTTGTTTATTCCACTTTCAGAAGGAGGCGAGTTGCAGGGGTTTTGCCCAGAGGCAGGTTAGCAACAAATAAAACTCATCGCCTTCCAGCCCCGACATCGACATTGCCTGCCCTCCTCCAGAGCCACTTAGATGTCCACCCTTGCCACTTTGACCTAGGGACCGAGGAGGGACTTCACAGGAAGCTGTTTCTTTCGAGCTTAGTACTGTTGTGGCTCCCGTATTTATTGAGCACCTACCATGGGCGCACATGTCTTCTCATTTATAGGACTGAGGGATGATCCCTGCGCTCTGGGTGCTTACGTTCAAACTTTGGAAGACGTGAATTCGACACGTATTACAAGTGGAAGGGAAACTGCCCTTGGCCGAGGGCCTCCTCTGTGCCAGAAACCACGTCAGCGTCTCCAGACGTTATCGGATTTGTCCCCACAGCAACTTGGTGAGAGTGAGATGGGCGTCCTCATTCCTAATGTAGAAATCGGGGCTCAGAAAGGTTAAGTAACGTACCCACGTGTGCACAGCTAGTAAGCATACGAGCCAGAGCGTGAACTTGAGACTGTCAGACTCCGGTTTTGCGAATCGTGCTGCCGTATAGGTACCAGGCCGGAGCTCAGCTGAGGGCTGTGGGGGTTCCAGAAGGGAACGAGCTGCAGTGTCTAACCACAGGCCCTTACTGTCTGGTGATGGGTGAGCGGAAATCCCTGTGGTCCTGAGATGATGCAGACAGGTCTGGGTAGCAGTCGTGGAGGAAGCTCATGTCAGAGGGGTCTTCAAGAACAGAGGGCTGTACTCTGTGAATGTAGGTGCTGGGGAAGGAGGTGCTGGAGGGAGGGAGCTGTGGTGTCGATAATAACCACAGACCCAGCATTATTATGTGCCCGGCCCTGTTACACTTTGCAAATATTAACTCGTTGAATCCTTGCAACAGTCCTAGAGGACTGTTACCATCCTTATTCCTATAAGGGTACTATACTGTTACTATCCTTATTCCACCAAGGCCCAGAGAGCTTCCAGAACTTGCCCATGGTGACGTGGCTGACAGATGACAGAGCCAGGCTCTGGAGGGGAAGTGAAATCAGCCAGAGTGTCATGTTGGCAGGGGCAGCAGAGCAGAGGCTCAGACTGAAAGGGTAGGTTGGGGCTAGCTCAAAGAAAGTTCATAGCGAGGCTGAGGAGTCTGGCTTTGGTCCTGTGGCCTTGCTGAACTCTAGGAAGCTTTGGGGTAGGGGAGGGATGTTGGCAGACTTGTGTGTAGGCAGATGGCTTTAGCAGAAGGGCTGGAGATTCAGTAGATGGACCATTGATCCGGAGAGGAGGCAAGATTGTAGGTGGGTCATGGGTGAGGAGGCTGCTGTCCTTACTCCGGAGGGTACTGGAGGTGGAAGCCTGCACCAGTCCAGTCAGTGGGCAAGTAGACAGCCGTGCCATAGGCTTGGGCACTCAGTGGGAGTTGGATGAGCTGTGACGTGTGCCCAGACCCAAAGGAACACCACTATAGCATTAAAGGGCACAGTGTTGGTGTCCACGCAGATGTCGCCAGAATCTGGGATGTGGAAGAAGTGAGATGCCCGTTGCTGGGTTGGCTGGGAGGCAGCTCCAGGGCAGAGGAGGGAGGTAGGATCCTCCTGGAGGCCGAGCAGATGGAAAGAGGAAGTGAAGCATGGCGGCTTGCTTTGAGGAGGGAAGAGCGTGGCCAGAGGCCGAGAGGCCAAATCCGCCAGGGCTGGTGTGTACCACCTTCTCTGGGATTTCCTCAGGGGAGGAGGATAGCAGAGGCCCTACTGCTTCCCTGGCTTGAAAAGGAAATTTGGCCCCAAATGGTAAAGCCTACTGTTCCCAGAGGAAATGCCTCTCTCCAGCCCAGATCTCATTGCCTAAGTCCGGATCTGTCCGTTCACCTCCACCTGGGTGTCTGCCATCTCCACCCAGATGACCAACCATCTCCGGACTTGGAGAGCCCAAAGCTGTGTGCATCATTGTCCAACCTAACATTTCTCTCACTTTCAAGTTCCCTGTCTTGATGAGACGCAGACATCAGTCAGCCTGGTTGGTTGCTCAACACGAAACCCTGGGAGTCATTTTAGATTCTGCTTTTCCACAATCCCACATTCTTTCAACGTCCACCTGCTCATTCAAAGTCCTATCCCTCTGCTTCCTAGTTGTCCCTGGTGTTAACGATTATTGGTCATTTAATAAGTATATATGAGAGTCCGCTGTATGCCAGCTAGTGAGCACAGAGCAATGAACCACAGAAAAATCTCCATCCTATGCAGACGGTGGGCTCCATCTTTTCATAGCCATTGTCATCTCCTGGTTGAGGCCTTTCTTATGTCTTGCCTGAGCTTTGACAACATTTGTGTGGTTGAACCTCCTTTCTCTGGCCTTGACTTTCATTTTTTTTTGGTTTTAAATTTTTTTAATGTTTATTTATTTTTTAGAGAGAGAGACAGAGCATGATTAGGGGAGGGGCAGAGAGAGAGGGAAACACAGAATCTGAAACAGGCTCCAGGCTCTGAGCTGTCAGCACAGAGCCCGACGCGGGGCTTGAACTCACAAACTGTGAGATCATGACCTGAGCCAAAGTCGGATGCTTAACCAACTGAGCCACCCAGGCGCCCCTGGCCTTGACTTTCTATAAGCTATCCTATATAGTGCTTCTAAAATGCAACTCTAATCATGCCATTCCCCTGCTTAATCCTGCGATGACTCCCCATTGCCCATAAGAAGAAAGTGAGACTCTTTACCCTGACATAGCAGGTCCCCCATGATGTGATATGGTCCTGAAAACTTCTCAACTTCCCGAGTAGCTGGCCTGGCCTCAGTGACTTCGGTCTTGTTCTGTGACTTTGTACCCAATGCTCCTTCCATATGGAATATATTCCTCCTTCTCCTCCTGGAAAACTCCTGCTTATGTTCCAAGGCTCAGATTAAATGTCTTCTCCACTTAAAAGCCATCCCTGATGTCTCCAGGCAGAGTCGAGAGCCTTCTCCTTTGCATTCCTGTGTCTTCCTGTTCATCACTATTTTCCAGTACTTTGTGCACTGAAAGAGTCTAGCCTAGAGAGCTAGGACTGGGCTCTATTCATGGTTAACACCTAGAGCATAAGGAAAGCCTGATGCATAGCGGATGTTCTGATACTCTTTGTTGAATGAATGAATGAATGAATGAATGAGTGAATCAATGACATAGGACACTATGTTCTAGCTGCCAGGATTAGGTCTGGGTAAAGGAGATATCCCACAGTCAGGTGCTGAGGGAACTGTGGGTGAGGGAGGCAGGATATGCAGGTTGGCACAGAGAAGGAGCCAGTGACAGTGAGAAGCCACGTGGTATTGGAAGATAAACCCTGGCCTCCGCTTTCTAAGCCCAAGTCTTACTCTTCCTGTCCAGGTGCCCTTGGGCGAGTTACTTTACTCCGTCCTTGTATTATTACTATCACTGTGGTGAAACACACATAACATAAAATTTACGATCTTAACCATGTTTAAGCGTACATTTCGGTGGCATTAACTGTATTCACACTGTTGTGCAACCACAGCCACCATCCATCTCCGGAATATTTTACATCTTCCCAAACTGAAACTCTGTTCCTGTGCCAACACTCACTTCCCATTCTCCCCCCCGCCCCCTGCCTCTGGGAGCCACCATTCTACTTCCTGTCTGTGGGAACTGGACTCTTCTGGGTACTTCATATAAGTGGGATCGCGCAGTATTTGTCCGTCTGTGACAGTATTTCACTCAGCATAATGTCTTCAGAGTTCATCCACGTTGTAGTGTATGACAGGATTTCCTTGCATCTTAAGACCGAATAAATATTCCATTGTATGCGTAAACCACAGTTTGTTTCTCCGTTCATCTGTCCGTGAACTCTTGGTTGCTTCTACCTTTTGACTGTTGTGAATAATGCAGCTATGAACCTGGGTGGGCCGATATCAGTTTGGGTCCCTGCTTTCACCTCTTTTGGGTATATACCCAGAGGTGGAATTGCTGGACTGTGTGGTAATTCTGTGTTTATTTTTGGAGGAACTGCCGTACTGTTTCCACAGTGGTTACACTGTTTCATGCTTTTAAAAAAATTTTTTAATGTTTGTTTATTTCTGAGAGAGAGAGAGCACAAGCAAGGGAGGGGCAGAGACAGGGGGAGACAGAGAGCCCGAAGCGGGCTCCACGCTGATAGCGGAGAGCCTGATGTGGGGCTCGAACCCATGAACTGTGAGATCATGACCTGAGCCGAAGTCGGACACTTAACAGACTGAGCCACCCGGGTGCCCGTACGCCATTTTATACTTTTATAGGCAATGCGTGGGGCTTTCCGCTGTCTTGATGGCCTCATCTGCCCATTGGGGTTGCTGCTGCCTGACTGCGTCATAGGTTTCACAGGCATGTTTCGAAAATCAAATGAAACAATGCTTGTAAGGCACTTGCTGAATTCTTGTTCTTGTGCCTACATAAAAAAGGTGCTTGATTCCCTGGGGAGCCACCAGCACCCGTGGGAGTTTCCTTACCTGTCATCAGACACACAGCGCCTTCTGGTGACTTGGAAAAGGGACTTGTCTTCTGATGACAGCAGGCTCTTTCCCTTTTCTACAGAAGCAGCGACTACAGGAGGGCTTTCCACCTTGGGGCAGAGTAAACTTACGTCTCCAGGCCCAATTAAAGAACTCTCGGTCTTGTTTCATTCACCAAACCTCAAGGGCATGATGCCAAGCAAGGGAGCATGGCTGTGACTAGTGCCCAGTGCTTCTTTCCAGAAGCTCTCAGTTTAGTGGCCGATACAGACTGTTTGTGATAGAGTATTATTGTCCCTCCTTTAGGAGGCTTGCCCATCTTTGTCCTGTTCAGCACCCATATGGTCATTTAATGTGCTTTGAACAATGAAATGGGAAAAGAATGAATGTGTATTACTTCTGGGTGGAAGCCTTAAAAGTCAACACCTTTTTAAACTATTTTTCTTTTCTCTTTCTCATGACAACCAGCAATATCCCCCAAACGGGCTGTCCAGTTGGGTTCCAGAGTGAAGCTGAGCAGAGGGGCAACCAATCTGTGCTGGACACATAGGGTGAATGAAAAGTAAACCTGTGCTGTTGTGGGCCACTGAGAATTGGGGCTATTTGTTACTGCAGCATAACCTAGCTCATCCTGACTAATACATCAGCCAACAGGTCATCCTAGTGGTGAGGAAAGTGCGGGAAAGGAAATGGATAGTGTTCCATGGGAACATAGAGGAAGGGAGGAGGGAACAAAAATTAACCCTGTAGGGAAAGGTTTCTGATGGTTTCTACTTTTAATCTTGTACTCATTTACTCTTTCCAATAACTTCTGAGGTAACAATTATTATCCTCATTTTTCACGTAAGGGACTTTCAGCTCAGAGATGTTACATTTCTTAGTGTCTTTCAGCTTGTCATGAATGGAGATGACATTCAACTTGAGGTCTCTCTGGTACCTACATTATAGATTTTTAATATTAATAATAGCTGCAACTTATGGAGCACTTTTTATGTGCAGGTATCTGATGATGTTCTAAGATCTAGGCATGAAGAACTCAGTTAACCTGTATATCAGCCCAAAGAGATAGGTGTAGTATAATCCATTTTATGGATAAGGAAATGAACCAAGTGACTTGCCCCCTGTCACACAGCTGGCATTTGAAGCCCAGAAGTCTAGATCCAGAGTTCATGTTCTTAACCACTGCACGATGCTCAGTCTGGCTCTTCCATGCTTATGGAGAGACACACGAGCACCCAGTAACTCCTCCCTCCATGTGCTCTGCCTGGTTGATCTCAGCAACACCCATGGCTTTAACCATTATATACCAACTGTTTATTTAGCACAGATCTTTTCCCACTTCTCATTAAATCTCCTTACCTGGATGTCTGGCAGGCATCACGAACACCTACTTCCGACCCTCTGGAGGTCATCGTTAGACTCCGATTTGCATGCTGTACCAAGTGAGCCGCCTGCTGAAAGTCTTTCCATGTCTTACCATTGCCTTCCCTTAGCACTGGTACCCTTGCTGTTCCTTCTGTCTCTTTCTCCAGCCTCATCCTCCTCTTCCTCCCTTTGCTGATGTCACTTTCTGGAACATTCTTCTCTAACTGACTAACTTCCATTGTCCTTTAAGACTGAGGTGAATAGCAGCTTTATTCACGATAGCCCCAAATTGGAATCTATCCAAGTGCCCATCAACTGGTGAATAGATAAGCCGACTGTGGTACATTCACACGAGAGACTACCGCTCGGCCGCAAAAAAGGAGTGCACTGATACACACAACAACATGGATGAATCTCAAAAGCATTAGGCTAAATGAAAGAAGCTGGAAACAAAAGACTACACACTGTATGATTCCAGAAAGTTCTAGGAAAGGCAAAACTATAATAACAGAAAACCAATCAGTGGTTTCCAGGGTTTGGGAGTGCAGAGGGCAGGGATTGAGTATAACAATGTAGAAAGGAAATTTTTAAGGTGATAGAAATATTCTACATCATGATTGTGGTGGTGGTTACACAGGTACATACATTTGTCAAACTCATAGAAATGTATACTTAAAACAGATGTGTTTTGTTTATGAAAATTATTCCTTAATAAAGTTGATTTTTATTTATTTATTTAAAAAATGCTTTATTTTTTTAAAGTTTATTTTTTGAGACAGAGAGAGAGAGAGAGAGAGAGCGAGAGAGAGCACGAGAGAGCGCACCATGAGTGGGAGAGGGACAGAGAGAGAATCCCAAGCAGGCTCCAAGATGACAGTGTGGAGCCTGACATGGGGCTTGATCTTGTGAACTGTGAGATCATGACCTGAGCCGAAACCAAGAATTGGATGCTCGACTGATTGAGCCATCCAGGTGCCCCTAAAGTTGATTTTTAAAGAAGCCTCCACTCAGGACATTTGGCTCTGGGATGCCTGGTGGGTCTCAGCTCTATACCACAGCACCCCTCACACTGTATTTTCATGGTTTGTTTTCTTGTTTGCATCTGACGCTAGACTTTGAGCTACTTGAGCCTTTTGTCACAATATCACTGTCTCCTTGCACAGCAGCTGATACTCCCTGGACACTCAAGAAGTGTATTTTTCTTTTTTTTTTTTAATTCTTTTTTTTTTTTAAGTTTAAAAAATTATTTTATTTAGTTGAGAGAGACAGAGACAGCGTGAGTGGGGTGGGGAGGGGAGAGAGAGAGAGAGAGAGAGAGAGAGAGAGAGAGAGAGAGAGACCCAAGCAGGCTCTACACTGTCAGCACAGAGCCCGACTTGGGGCTCAAACCTATGAAGCCACGAGATCATGACCTGAGCCGAATCCAAGAGTCAGATGCTTAACCAACTGAGCCACCCAGGCACCCCAAGGAGTGCAATTTTCTGGTGAAGGGTTATTAATGATTTTTCAAAGTAATGGGGCCACATAAGAGATCTTCTCTTGCCGTCAGGATAAAATTCAGACCCCAAATCACTTGGGCTAGAAACAGCTCTAACCTGAATGCCACATGCTATATCAAACCTCAGTTAGCCATCTTTCTGGCCCAAAGAGAGGTGGGGCCAAAGGGTGTGGATGGCTCCTGACCACCCACCACTGCACTTGGAGCAGACCCTGAGCAGAAGTTCTCTTGGTCTGTCACACCCTCATCCCTTTATTGGCTCACTTGTTTACCATGCATCCTGGGATGTAACTATAAGCCCCAGGAGGGAAGGGGCGATGTTTGCCTTTCTCGTGGAAAGTTCTGGAAGCTTGGCCTGCAATAAAATCGCAATAGTTTTTTTTACATGCCTACATAAACGGTCAAGTTTGGATAGGCAAATTGTTAGTTTGTAGCTAAAAATATAGAGTCATTTTAATTTTTGAAATAATGAAATGGGGGACGGCCCAGAAATGGATCATTTCCCCAACCCACCCCAACTGTCTTCAACCTTAAATGGTGGTCTGACACTTTGGGAGGAAGAGACACAAGGCAGATGAAATCTTTGATGTGTTAAAATCTTGGTGACCAGCTACATTTTGGAGGGGGTAGTGAGTGGGACAAGGCGGTTGATATTTTAGAAAACGCTCTGCAGTGATTTTTGTAAAAAAAAATAATAAACTCTATATTTTAGAATAGTTTTAGAGTTGCAGAAAAATTGCAAAGATAGTACAGAGACTTCCCATATACTGTGTACCCCGTTTTGTCTAGTATTGTCTTATATTAGAATGGTATTTTTTTCTTTTTCTTTTTTTGCAATTAATGGGCCAATATTGATATATTATTAATAGCTAAAATTCACAGTTTATTTAGATTTCCTTAGTTTTTGTCTAATGTCCTTTTCTTATTCCAGGATTCCGTCTAGAATAGTACATTACATTTTGCATCATAATTCCTTAGGTTCCTCTTGGCTGTGATAGTTTCTAGGACTTCATTTTGGATGACCTTGACAGTCTTGAGGCGTACTGGGTGGGTATTTTGTAGAATGTTCCTCAGGTGTGATTTTTCTGATGCTTCTCTAAGGATTACTCTGGAGTTATGGGCTTTGGGGAGGATGACCTTGGAGGTAAAGAGTTGCACTTACTTTTAAGATCTAAATTCAGTTAGTCTAGATTAAATTGTGTTGTGGTTGGCATCATATACTTGCAAAATCACCATACTGATGAGGGACCCGGACCCATGATGGAAACAAAAGACATCGTAGAACCATGTTTTCTGTACCTAACTTCATTCTCCCCTCTGACCCCAAACCAACAATTACTGCAGTTTATGTATCTTGATAGCCCTTTCTAAATGGAATTAAACTGAGAGAGAGCCAGGAAGCTTGTGCACTTCCCCCTGGCCTCTTTCTGCTTCCGTGTTTCCTTCCTGAACAAATCTTCTCAGCATCAGAGGTAGGGAAATGACTCTGTTCTCAAGGATCTGCCCCATCAGGGAGCCCCCTGCTCTCTCCCACTGATCCTCACCCGTCTATTCATTCTGCTATGTTCCGGGAGCAAAGCTTGGGCTGAAAAGGTGACAGACACAGGGCCGCCGCCCGCAGGAAGCTGGGGTTTGTAAGAAGTCACACACAATTGAACGAAAGCTGTCATACCTCATAGGTCCTGGGAAAGTGAGGGTGTACCTGGGACAGTGTGGCCCAGTGGAGGAGAGGCCATTCGTTTGGGATTGTAAGAAGCTTGCCAATCAAATGTAATTGGGCAATGTAGGATGGCTATCAGAGAATCCCATTAACGAGCTAGGTGGGCTCCATCTGTCATCAGGATTTAACAAGGAAAGTCTTTCCCCAGAGGTGACGTTTCCCTTTCAAGTTCTGCCTGTGCGAGGGTGAATGGTTTGCCCTGTACCCAGGCTGGCCCGTGGGAGGTAACCCAGCTTATCCAGAGGCTGTGCTATGTTGTACCAACCTCTAATCCTTAAATCCTTGGCTCTTTTCCCCAGTGCTTATGTCAAACCAACCTCTCGAGTGGGCAGGATGGTGCTTTGCAAAGTGCTCTGAATCTTGAGCTAGAAGGCTTGGGTCCAGTTTAATATTAATGAGAATTGCCTCCCTTTGGGAGACATATATGAAAAACCAGCTCCCATGCTAAATATCTTATGTGCATTGTCTCTTTCGATCCTTCAAACAATACGTGATAATCATCACATCGATGATTGTTACTGATTACTGAGCATTTATTTCTTGAGATAATTATGATATGCTTCTTTTGTTTTACTTATTTTATTTTTTTCCAGTTTTATTGAGAAACGATTTACTTATATCGCTGTGTAAGTTTAAGGCACACAGCCGTATAGTTTAGCTTACATATACTGTGTGATGATTACCGCCGTAGGCTTGGCTAACATCCGTCTCTCGTACAGATAGAATATTGAGCCCTTCTTACGTGTCAGGGCTGATATAAAGAGCTTGCATAGATGACCGCATTTAACTATCACAACAACCCTCTAAAGCGCATAAATCTCAAGTATGGAGCTGGATTCGTTATTACCGATGGGACCACCCATCACCTAGGTTAAGATACAGAGCATTTCCCGCAAGGCTCTCTCGTGCCCCTGCCCAGTTATTACTATCTTCTCCCCGGCCTCAACTAACCACTCTTTTGACTTCTAGCCCTGAAGGTGAGTGTGGCCCATTGAATAAATAACTAAGTAAAAAAATAAAATTTTATTGAGGTGAGATTCACGTCACGAAACTAACCCTTTAAAAATAACACAGTGGCTTTTCGTGCATTCACAACGTTGTGCAGCCGTCACCTGTTCCTAGTTCCAAAACATTTTCAGCACCCCGCAGGAAAGCCCCATACTCATTGAGCAGTCGGCTCGTTTTTGAATATCAAATAAACGAATCACGCAGCGATTTGTGTCTGACTTCTTTCTCTCCAACTCTCTTGTTAGAGTTACCCGTGTGTGTGCAGTGGGTGCCAGTATCATTCCCATTTTATAGGTGAGGAAACTAAGGCACAGAGAGATTATATAACCTGCCCACAGCCATTCAGCTGGCAGTGATGCCTGGCAAGGGGGCCCTAGGACCCTATTCCTGGGGGACACTCCATACTGCAGAGGAGGGAACCAGCTCCAGAGAGCGAGGTAACAAGCTGAAGGCAGCTGGCTAAGATTTCAGAGATTCCTCTGACTGCCGTGCCCAAACTGTTGACCACTAGACTATTTTCCCCTTGACTAACTGTGTGACTTGGGGACTTTTTCTGGGCCTCAGTTTCCCAATCTCAGTAAAGCCACTGAATCTTCCTTGTCGGGCTGTGGGAAGCTTGGTTGGGAGCCCCTGTAAACTGTGAGGTGCCATACAAACACAGTCATCAGGATGTAGCTGACTATGATATCTCGGTTCTTTGGGAACTTGGCAGGGGCTGGATGGGCCCCGGGGGAGAGCTGCACTGAATGGGGGTGGGGACGGGGTAGGGGTCGGGGGAGCCCAGCCCTTCCTGTCCTCTCTGTTTGTACAGCTCTGGTATTTCCTGTGCTCTGCTCCATCCAGAATCATCAAGTCAAACACCTGCAATCCAGGATCTCTGCATTTAAGGAAGGTTCCCCCCCGACCCCACCCTGCCTTATGAAATATCCCTTCCCAGTCTTGTGGCCTAGAATATGCATCAGGTGCTGCTGGAGGTCCAAGGATGGCACTGGTCATCATTTATGAAATCAGCCTCCTGTTAGTCCAGAAGTCAGATTAAGAGAGAAAGGGAGAGTCACATAGCCAGACTTGGAACGGGTGCCCTTTGAGGCACTGCTGCTGTTGAAAGTGTTCCCAGTGGCAGAAAGCATATTGTCATCTTCCACAGTGATGGCTTTATAGTTTCAAAACCTACGAATGAACGAGCAGTAAGGTCATGTCTTGGAATGTCCGAGTCCTGAGTAGCATCTCTGGTGTCTGCCAGGGGGCTGGGATTCCCATGGAAGTCAGCTCTCCTCTGTGTGGGAGCTGTTCTGTGTGTCTGCTGGCAGAGAGGGCCGGGGGCGGGGGGCCTGTGTCCCCACAGTACTGCTCTACTGTCCCTTCGGGCACCACGTCTTCCACTTCAGCCTCGTTCAAATCCCAAGGTTTCCCTTTCCAGAAGGTTTCTGAGGGGACAAATAACAAGAATGTTCCAGAATGCTCTGCTGGCCCAGGGATGATTTGTCAGAGCAGTTTCCTGGATTACGGCCTCTTTCCGCATCAGCAAATCATGTGAAACAAAGTCCTGTCAGCTGTAAACCCTGAATGTGGGAAAAAGAGCTGACATACAGGACTCGTTTTCGTAAAGTTGACATTTCTCATGAATAGCAAATTCCTGAGTGTGGGCAGTTGACCAAGGCCAGGAATTCTCATTAGCTGGTGATAATCAGGCATGACTCGGCCTGCGGAACGCAGCTGGGAGGAGAGGCCGTCCGTGTGGGCAGGGACCATCCATCCCTGATAATCAAGCGCAATCTGGCCAGAGTGGTGGCTAAAATAGTGCGGTGCTCTGTGTGGCCTCTAGTAATCCCCTCCGCCTCCCGAGCAGTGCTGCCCTCACTGGGGACCCCCGCCACCCCCGAATCCAGCAGCGAAGGGGGTAGCGCTGAGACCCAGCAAAGGTCTTCCAGACAAGGTCCGGCTGGGGTCTGGGACCGTGGCAAGCCTGTGGATAAAGGCCATTCCTGTGCTGGCTGTGGGGCAACTGTTCCTTCGCTGGGCCCTGCAGAGACACAGGCTTCGGCCCCAGCCTTCTTCCTGCTTCCTGAGACCACGACCTCTTTGGAGTTGAAGGGCATCTAGGAAATGAGTTAAGCTGATTGTTTCCCGTCCAGGAGCTCAGACCCGCCCTACCGCAGCCACGTTCCCCAGTCAGTATTAGCGATTTCTTTTTCCTATGCTCACCTCTGTAGCATTTCCTGGTTTTCCCAAACAGAATTAGTCACATCCTTCTCTGTGTTCCCATAATACTTTGAAGTCACCATATCTCTGTGATGCAACTTTATTTTATGAACACCGTGATGTTCTCTTACGGACATGTGAGAGCTTGAGAACATTTCTTTTTCTTTTTTTTTTTTTGCTTTGGCTCCTGGGAAGCTCAGCGCTAATTTGCAGTTCCCTGCAATCAAGTGGTTAATGTGTGCTTTGTGAGTTGACTTTCTCCTGGCTTCGTCTTATGTTCAGCCTTTCTTTCCTCCATTTCTTTATATATATGTGCATTATATCCACATTATATATTTTTTGCACTATCAGTTTCAATGAGGTGAAATTTACATAAATAAAATGCATCCATTTAAAAAATGCTTATTTATTTATTTTGAGAGAGAGAGAGAGCAAGCCTGGGAGGGGCAGAGAGAGAGAGAGAGAGAGGAAGAGAGAGAATCCCAAGCAGGCTCTGTGCTGTCAGCACAGAGCCCGAAGCAGGGCTCGATCTCAAGAAATTCTGAGATCATGACCTGAGCTGAAATCAAGAATCAGATGCTTAACTGATTGAGCCACCCAGGCGCCCCAAAATGCATCCATTTTAAGTATATAGTTTGATGAGTTTGACAAACGTATAGACCCCTGTAATTACCACCATAATGATGGTATGGAACACATTTCTGTCATCCCAGTGTTCCCTTGTACCTGATCCCAGCTACCACTGATGTGCTCTCAGCCACTATGTGTGAGATTTGCCTTTTTCTAGAGTTCTATACAAATGGAACCATATAGTAAGCGGTCTTTGTGTCTGGCTTTGTTCACTGTGCATAACGCTTTTGAGATGCACCATGTTTTCGTGTATCCCAGCAGTGGCTCCTTTTTATGGCTTAGTAGAATTCCATTGTATGGATAGATGGTAATTCGTTTCTTCATTCCCTGTTGATGGACATGTGATTTATTTCCATTTCTTGGCTATCATGAATATAGCTACTCTCACCATTTATATACAGTTTGTAGGAGAAAAAGACAACTATATTAACTATATTCATGGTTCTCCAGAGAAACAGAACCATAGATCCTATTATCTATCTATCTATCTATCTATCCATATCTATCTGTCTATCCATCCATATATCTATCTATCCATCCATATCTATCTATCTATCTATCTATCCATCCATCTATCATTTATTTATTGGAGTTGGTGCACATGATTATGGAGGCTGACAAGTTCTCAGATCTGCAGTTGGCAAGCTGGAGACCCGGGAAAGCTGATGATGTAGTTCCAATCTGAGTCTGAAGGCTTGAGAACCAGGAGAGTTGATGGTATGGTGCCTGTGCAAAGACTAGCAGGCCTGAGACCCAAAAAGAGCTGATATTTCAATTTGAGCCTGAAAGTGGGAAAAAAGTTGATGTTCCAGATCAAAGGCAGTCAAGCAGGAAGAATTTCCTTTTATTGTGGGGAATAATCGGTGGTTTTGTTCTGTTCAGGCCTTCAACTGATTGGTTGAGGCCCACCCACATTCAGAGGGCAATCTGCTTTACTTTTTTACCTGTTAATTTCATCTGACGCCATCTTCACAGAAACAATCAGGATAATGTTTGACCAAATATCTGTGGCCCAATCAAGTTGGCACATAAAATTAACCATCATCGCTAAGTACCAGTAAACACAGAAACAAATACATAATTGAATTGGGCCTGTTTCTCAATTAGGAATGTATTTATCTGCAGATAATAGAGTCTGATATCAATGGCTCGGGCAGAGAGATGTTTCTTTTTCTCACACGTTTAGAAATGTGGAGGTGGGTGCATTAGCTGAGCGTTAGTTCAGAGCTTTTATCTTTTTCATCTTCCACATCCTAGTGCTGTGTCCTCACGATCGCAGAATGCAAGGTCACCATCCCCAGGCCTTGGGTCACAAGTGAATCCTCAGGTCTTAGGTCACAAGCAAGGCAGAGGAAGGAGCATAGAGAGGCAGGAAGACTGGGAGAGACAGCTGAGTCTGTTCCTTTTTATCGAGAAAGCAGAATCTTCCCAAAGGAAGCAAAAATCATATAAAAACAGGGAGGGGGACAAAACATAAGAGACTTTTAAATATAGCGAACAAGCAGAGGGTTGCTGGAGGGGCTGTGAGAGGGGGAATGGGCTAAATGGGTCAGGGGCATTAAGGAATCTACTCCTGAAATCATTGTTGCACCATGTGCTAACTAACTTGGATGTAAACTTAAAAATACGTGAATTATTAAAAAAAAATAATAATAGAGCAGAATCTTCCCAGAAGCCCCACCTGGTGGATTTCTCCTTATACCTTATTGGCCAGAACTGGGGCATGTTATGACCTCTAAGTTGTGAGGACACTGGGAAGCAGGACTGTCACGTCTGGTTTAGTCCAAAGGCACAGTGTTCCCCCAAGTGAAATCAGAGTTCTGTGGCGATAAATGAGTGTGGGTTGGGCGTTGGGCCAACAGCTAATACCTCCGACACTCCTGAAATTCACTGTTTGTGCCTTAGCATGGCACCTAACACACAAGGGTGCTTAAGGAACGTGTGTTTGCTTGGGTTGATTTCAGAAGCTCCCTGGATGGGGAGACGGAGTTGGACCATGACTCACAGAAATAGGGGGCTTGGTTTCAGCCCTGCCATCCCTGGCTATATGACCTTGAACAAGCCACTGAACTTTATGGAGCCTGTTTCTCAATTGGGTAAAATGGGACTAATTCTTCCCATTCAGATAATGTCAGTAAGAGCACTTTGCAAAGGACAAGACAGATATTAGTTAAGGCCACTATGGCCATGGAACCCCAGAGGTTGGGCTTTCTCTGCGCCTCTTCCTAATGCTCCTGTCCCCAACAGCCCGTGGGGTTTCATAGACCCCAGGGGAGAATCGCAATGGTGTCCGCCCTCTTGACTGGACTTCATCCGCACTATCCTGAGAGTCATGTGGCCAATGGAGTGATTCTCCAACTCTCCTTTCCCCTCCTGTGAGCACACTCCTGGAGACTTCAGGTGGAATCCCGTGCATTGCCTGCTACTCCCTGGGCCAGCGCTGTGTCACAGGGCTGCTAGGGCTGTTTACTTCACTGACCTGGCTCTCTATCACTCATGAGTCAAAGTTGTGCAAGCTCATCCAACAGCCCCTATGAAGGATTGTGCTGAACAGCTCTGTGGCCTGGCCATTGGCTTCCACACATGGACCCAACAGAACTCCTGGTTCCTGATGGCTTTCTGTCACTGTCTAGTCTCCTTTTCTTCCTGCTGCATTTTAACGTGCCAAGATCTTCCCCGTCTTGACATTATCACTTGACCCCACTGGCTTTAGTTTTTAAACTCTCGTCCTTTTCCCCTCTGTGTGTTCTTAACTCATTCATCTGCCCACCTCAGCGTTTCGACTGCCTTCATCCCCCATCACTTACCCTGAAATACATGACCTCCCAAAAGCCATGCGCCCTGGGCATGTGCTGGATCTTCTCTTCCTGGTGCTCTTTGTGGTGTCCGCATTCTCCCTGTCACCTCCTTTATCTACTCTCTCTGGTCTCCTTCAACCCATCCTCCAGCTGACCCTTGAATGCTGGTGTGCCCGCTGTGCTGATCTCACCCCCTTTGTCTTTTTCCTCACTCCACCTGAATGGTTGCTTCTCTTTCTACTTGTTGATGTTGCCCAGATTGGTATTTTCAGCTCAGGTCTCTCTCTTCAGAGCATTTTTTCCCGATACAGAAGTGAGATGCACAGATGTTGGGAGATGTGTCCATGTCAGCATTAACCCCGGCTGTGTATTTCATGGACTTGCTCTCAGACTGTCTATTGGGGAGGAAAAGGAAAGGTGCTTTCTTGAGAGCATACCATGTGCCAGCGACTAACTGTGCTGGGCACCTTTGTGTCATCGCAAATGCCCCTTTGTTGTTTCATTAATCCCTGTTTTATAGATGAGGAAACTGAGGACCAGAGAGGTGGAATAAATCGCTCTCGATCACACAGCTAGTAAGTGGTGCAATGGGGCTTTAAGTTCAGGCCTTCTGACACCCAAGTGCAGGCACTCTTCCCATTACACTGGGTATCTCCTGAAAAATCCAGATTTAGACAGGTGGCCTTTAAAACCCAATTAATCCAGGCCCTGTGACCTTTTATGCCATCTTTGAGCTGCAGAATGGGCCCATAACCCAGCAGCAGGCACGGACGCGGTCTCGAATTAGACTGGCTCAGCAGTTGAAGGCTTGGGTGCTCGCAGCCACGTAATCTCATGCAATGTCAACCCTGAAATACCTTGGGCTGGCGCCAGTGAGATCCAAGGCCAGCAGGACACTGAGAAGGCCATGGAAAATATGCTATCTACTCTTGTCCCTTCCTGGTAAGCTGGGACTCAGATTGTTCTGGAATTGCCTTGCTGGTTATAACTGCAGGGAAGGAAGAAGTTAATCCTCCTGGCAGGACCATTTACAAGAAGCCTTGTGCTTTGGTTAGTACAGTCTGCTCAACATTGGAGGGAATAAATGGGCCCTTCTGGGAGTCCAGTTGAGCAGTAGAATCCTTTTGTCTTGGACAAGCCCAGGTCGGGGGTTGGCCTGTCCATAGGTTTCAGATGGCTGGCTCCAGGCCCATGGGTCCTGTCTGTCACATTCTCCTACTCATTTGGCAAGACTCTTTCATCTGTTATTTTTTGAATCGGTCTTCTGTCAAGAGAGTCTTGGGCTTACAAAACTTCTGAACTGCCTTTTCATGTTGCCTTGTTTCTTTCTCATTTGGTGGCCCTTGTCATAAACAAAGATTTTAAAAAGTCACAACATACCGTACAAAAACCCAGTAACCTGCCCCCAAAGAAGCAATTTTGGTATGTAAATTTAACCTAAAATCATCCAGTGTCATCCTGCAAAGAGACGTCTCTCTAGATGAGGCATAAACGCGATTTTAAATCATTAAAAGACAAAATGACAAAATAATAAAAAACTCAAACCACAAAGGAAAAAAATGATAAATTTTACTTTATCAAAATGAAAACTTACGCTTTTTAGAAGATGCTGTTAAGGAAATAAGGTGACATGACACAAAGTAGGAGAAAACATTTGGAAGATAAACTATCCAAGTAAAAAATGGTCAAAAGACTTTTTAGAACTGCTTTACTGAAGAATATATATAAATGGCCAATAAGTCTGTGAAAAGATGCTCGGTATTATTAGTGATCACAAAAATGTAGATTAAAACCACAGAGAAGTACCAATACATAGCCACTGGAATGACCAGAATTAAAAAAACTGACAATGCCAATTACTGGTGAGGATTTGGAGCGACTGGAAGTCATGCATGTTGCTGGTGGGAAGACAAAATGGGGTAACTGCTTTTTATTATGACGGTAAAAAAAAAAAAAAAGAGTTTATTATATTTAGAATTAGCCAAATGGGCTCTGCTTAGATGATTCCAATTTTTTGGCGACATGCAGAATATTGTAGTTAGGGATCAAATATATGCCTTCTCGCCATGAGACCTGGCCAGAGCATTGGCTTCCCAGTCTGTTTGATGTGGTGCTTGCTGGCCTTGATGTCCACGATGAGCACCCGTGTGATTAAATCGTCATGGCCAACTTCATGGTGGGAGTACTTGATGGTGGCAATGTTTCTCCTGGTGATGCTCTTCTAAGATTACTTGTATTGCCTTTGGAGCCACAGCATCTTGGGCTGCTGAAAGTAGGTGACATGTGGATCTTCATTGTTTTGGTGGCTCCTTTTACCACTGTCTTCCTAGTCTCCAAAGCCTTTGCTTTGGAGTAGGTTTTTGGTCGAGACAAGGATTACCTATTCCTTTCCTATTCTTACCCGCTTTCGGTGCCTTCTTCATAAAAATCTGGGAAACCATTTGAATGTTTGGAGCGGCTTTACTTGTAATAGCCCCAACCTGGAAACAACCCAGATGTTGTTTCAGCAAGTGAATGGATAATAAATAGTGGTGCCTCCATGCATCGCAGCAGTACTCAGAAAAGAACGAAGTACTGATATCTCCAACAACATGGGAGAATCTTAAAATCATTATGCTTAGTGAAAGAAGCCAGACCTGAAAGGCTGTGTACACATATAGATGTGATACTGTGTGATTCCAAACTACAGAGACGGGGTGCCTGGGTGGCTCAGTCAGTTAAGCATCTAACTCTTGATTTCAGCTCAGGGCATGATTGCATGGTTGTGAGATCAAGCCCTACATCAGGCTCTGCACTGGGTGTAGAGCCTGCTTAAGATTCTCTCCCTCCCTCTCTCTCTCTCTCTCTCTCTCAAAAAAAAAAAATAAATAAAAGTATAAAGACAGAAATTAGGTTAGTGGTTGCCAGGGGCTGGGGGAAGGGGAATCCAAGGGCGTTGACTGCCAAAAAGCACAAAAGACCTTTTGGGGATGACAGAAATGTTCTATATCTTGATTGTGCAGATGGGTACATGACTGCATTTGTCAAAAGTCATGAAAATGTGTTCTCAAAAGGATCAGTTTTATTGCATGTAAATAATACCTCAATAAACCCGCCTAAAAAATAAGTCATAAGATTTGTTTTGAATGGGGGCTTTGGAATCACTGGGTTTGAATCCCTGAGTCCCACATATTATCTTTGTGACACTGAAAAGATAACTTGACCTCTCCCTGTGACCGTTGCTATATTTATAAAATGGAGTGTGCTGGTTAGGGTAGGCTAAATGGCTGTAGTAAATAGACCCCAAATGTAGCATCAGTCAAGAAGGATGTTTT
This sequence comes from Panthera uncia, assembly GCF_023721935.1. NCBI lineage: Eukaryota > Metazoa > Chordata > Mammalia > Carnivora > Felidae > Panthera > Panthera uncia. Next base: position 14,954,827 of record NC_064812.1, on the reverse strand, counting down.
TTGTTATATCACAGTCTAAGGTGGTTCCAGGTTGGCGATGGCTGTGCTCCATGTAGTCATTCGGGGACATTGACTTCCAGTGGCTTTGCCATCTTGAATATGTAGCTTTCAAGGTCACCCTGGGGCTCATTTCAGCCACCCATTCAACCAGTAGTTAAAGAGTGCATGGAGGTTTTATGGGCCAGGCCTGAGTATCACCTCCATATATACTGCCCTGGAGATAACTCAGTCATATGGCCACACCTCACTGCAGGGGAGGCTGGGCAATATAGTCTAGCTGTGTGCTGGGGATGAAAAGAAGAACATGGGTTTGGTGGATGGGAAATGGGAATAAAAAGCAAATGGCAGTATAGAGATAAGACACATAATAGAGGGCAGTAAGTGGTAAGATGGTTGGTATGCATCTCAGGCGTAACATCTCAATAATATTTCCCAGCCTCAACCATTATTATTATGAGTGATATTAGAGAACAAGATCCCCAGGCTCAGATGCCTACAGGAGCCAAGCATATGAGATAACTATGTGAATTTGGCCTGTGTTACAAAAATAGGGAGTGGAGAGCTTCGTGGCAGAACTGGAGAGAACATCCTCTGCCTGATGGCTCCTCAATTCCCCCAGATTGGGAACCCCTGTGTTGAGTGAGTAAAACATATCTGAGAATCACTAATGGTGACTTACAGCAAAGTATCATATCTTGTGGATGGTTGATGACGGCCAGTGAGGCTGTTGCTGTTTATGAGTTGGTCACCAAAACCCATTCTTCTATTTTTCCTATTATTAGAATTGTAGCCAGACTTGTGGATGGACACTTAGACTGAGTTCTCATCATTCCCAACAGTTAGGTGTGCCCCTGTGCCAGAGTCCCTGCCGGTGGGAGCTGGGTATGCCACTGGCAGGTCTGACTTCGGTCACTGGGCAAACCTCTTCCTTGTTCTGACAACTGCATCCCGGCCATGATGATGACCCAGTGTGGACCACGCAGACATCAACAGTATTCTAGTCTAGGAAATGGTAGAGAAACCAGATGTGGGAGCCTGGGTCCCTGAATGACCATGAGGATCAGAGCTTCATCAACGGCCTGGGTGGCTCATCTCGGGTATTTCTCGTGAAAGAGAACCTCCGTATTGTCCAAGCCATTGCACTTTGGGGCCTCTTTGTAATGGCAGCTCAGTGTTCACCTAAGTCATATGGAGAGGCTAAAGGATGTGCTCCTTCTACCGACCTTATTGCCTCTGCAATTCTAAGCCAGGCCTCTGCTGAATTCAAAACCACTAGGCGTCAGAGGCCTCCAGGGTTGCTCATGAAGAGTCAAAACTACTGAATGTGGAAAATGATAAAGGTCCAATCAACCAATCATTTGGTCAATCAAAAGAACATGTCTGAGAATTGTTTATTTTCAGCCTGGGAACAAGAAGGATGCATCTCAGGAAAAGGAGCAGGGAAGGAAGCCCCTTTCTTGAGCATGTTTGCCGTGTTGGGTGCTGGAGTAGGTATTTACGGACGCAATCCCGAGTTCATGCTCGTAAGAGTCCAACCACAGGACTGCTGTTACTTTACAATGCAGATGAAGAAATTGTGGTTCAGAGAGATAAAGTAGCTTGGCCAGTAGATAGTGTTGTGTCAAATGAATGAGCTGGCCCTGGTGGCACAAAGGAAAGGGGCCTTTCGCTGTCTGAGAGGTGCCCCTCACCTTTTGCAGACTCCCTCTTGGAGGTGGGAGCCTGAGGAAGCCTGGATGTTTAGGAGGGCTGGTGGGCAGAGCTTCCAAAATTGTAAATCTCACCACATTTTCCCCTCGTTTACAGTCCTTCAAAGGGCTTTCATTATTGTCTTCCAGATAAAACCCCCCAGATCTTAGCAATGAAGCCTTTAGTCACTTGACTTCTTCTTCTTTTTTTTTTTTTTTTTAATTTTTTAACGTTTATTTATTTCTGAGAGACAGAGAGAGAGAGCACCAGTGGGAGAGGGGCAGAGAAAGAGGGAGACAGAACCCAGAGCAGGCTCCAGGCTCTGAGCTGTCAGCACAGAGCCCAGCATGGGGCTCAAACTCACGAACTGTGAGATCATGACCTGAGCCAAAGTCGGTCGCTTAAACGACTGAGCCACCCAGGCGCCCCTAGTCACCTGACTTCTATCTTCCAGCTTCCCCTGTTGTCATATTCCATTTGTATTGTTCACGATTTCTTTGCTCCCTGGCCTCTTGCCCTTTCTGTCCCTTCTTTTGATACATCTTCCCCTTGCGGACCCCTCCTTATGTTTCAAGTGCAGACATCACCTCCTCCAGGAGGCCGTTTCTCCTGACACACCCACTGCTCTTGCTCGGGTCCTCCTCCGGGCTCCCCTCTTTTGGCGCTGTTGATTAGCTGTGTGACCCTGTGCACATTATGTAACCTATCTGAGCCTCAGTTTCCGCAGCTGTAAAGTGGCAGGCAATCGTCCTGACAATGCAGAGATGTAGCAAGGTGGAAAGAGATCATCTCTAGAACCCTTTGCGTCGTACCTTGCTGCAGTAAGCACTCGATGTGTGTTAGCCACTCAGCACCTTTAGCAGAGCTTCGTGTCTGAGTCTCTGCCTCCTGCAAGGAGATTCGATCTCCTAGAAGACCCCGCACAGCGTCTCCAGCATCCAGCCCAGGGCAGGACATGGTAGTAATCAATAAATATTTGTGTAGGGACCAACCCTTAAGGAGCTCCTCTCACTACTTCCTTGGGGGAAGGCCCAAGTAGACTAATTACGTGAATGACTTAATGGAGCAGTGTTTTACCAGCGACTGTGGTTTGGGGATATGCGGCGACCTGCCCGAGGCCACACACACAGTACCTGGCGGAGCCGAAACTTCTGTCCTCTGAGCACAAAGGCTGCTTCTCCCGTAGCTGCCTCACTGACTAAGACAAGGAGATTTCTGCTTTGGCGTGGGAGGGAGAGGGGACGAAGAAGGCACCAAGACCCGTGCCTTTCTCCATTTTGTCCTCCAGAGCTCCAGCCTGAGATGCGGAATCCTCAGAGAGCAAGTGCATGTGCTAACATGAGCAATACCGGCCCCCGCCATGCTCCAGCCCCTGTGTTCTGATGAAGTCTTCGTGGCATTACCTTGCTTATCTGCACAGGAATCCTTTCGGGTGGGAACTATTTTAATCTCCATGTTACGGATGAGGAAACTGAGGTTAAGCAACTTGCCAAAACCACCCTTCGTAAGTAGCAGGTCTGGAATCCAAGCACAGGCCGTGGGACTTCGGACCCCACACACAAACCTCCGTGTGACGCTCTCTCTGGCTTTCCGATTCAAGTCACACCAATGACCTCGCACATCTTTTCTGTCACCTCCCGGAAAGGCGTTGTGCTAATGCAGAAATACAGAGATTCCCAGAGGGAATGAAAGAAAACCGTGTCCAGTCGTTAGCCTTTGCTAACACTGATGCAGAACTTAACGAGAGTTTAGGTGCTATTCTAGAGACAGGGCGTGTATTAGACTTTCTTGATTCTCACAATGAACCTTCGTGATACTCCTCATCGTACAGACGAGGAAACTGAGGTGCGTAATTCCCAGACCGTAGAGCCTGGATTTCAACGCAGAGCCACTACCCCTTGCTGCTGCGTGGGGTGGAGGGAATGCCAGGGGTAGCACCGGGAACGGGCTTTGAAAGAGAAAAGGTCGAGGAGAGGTGGACACGGCTAGGAGAGACACCTCACAACGGGGTAGCTGGTGCATCCTTCCTGGCTCGAACTCAATCTGTGTGGTCATCCACGACCCATGTCTGGCATCCTCCCTGGAATGGGCCTGGGACACCTGTGAGGAACTGAGCATGAGAGCTGAGCAATGCAGCTCCATCACCTAGGAAGTGGAAAAGTCTGAAAATGAAGGTTCTGGGAGTTTGGAGAGGCAGGGCCGCAGGTCTGAGGGTCCCTTTCATTTTCTCATTCTTCCCTAAACTTGCCCTGCCTGTTTGTCCGTGTCTGAGTCTTTTCTGTTGCCTGGGCCTATAAAGCCTCCTCCCGCCTCCTCCTTTTCTGCTCTTCAAGATCCCTCATCGCCTGTGACGCCCCCTCCGTCCCCGGTGCAGAGCCAGCCACACCCCTCCCTCCCCAGTGCCCAGTGGCTGTGGGTGCCACTATCAACATCATTCTGGAAGGGTCACGTGAGCCTGGGTGCTATCTGGTCTCTGGAGGCTGACCCACCTGCATTGAAGCTGGCAGAATAATTAAGATAGTGACTGAACTAGTCCTGGACTGATCAGGATTGAAGGTCCAGAGAGGTAAAGCAGATCTCTGCAGGCCACAGAGAATATTACTAGAGCATTCCTGCCCTGGTTCTGCTGAACAAATCTGAGCCTTTAACGTGGGGATTGTGGGACCTTTCAGGGGCAGCGTTTCTCTTCTTGCGGTGCCAGTGTAGACTTCAGCCCTGCTCCCCACCCAACTTATTTTGTCTTTTCAGATGCATGTGCTTTATTTTATGAAACAGGAAATCGGAGGTCAGAGGTCCTTCCTTAGAGTATTTTAATAACCCTGATAGAGCCTTGCTCGTAAAAAACTCTCAAAAGGTGTTGATTAAACTTTCTTACATGCACAAAAATAAATTCAAAATGGACAAAAGACTTAAATGTGAGACAGGAAACCATCAAAATCTTAGAGGAGAAAACAGACAATAAGTTCTTTGACCTGGGCTACAGCAACTTCTTATGAGACATGTCTCTGGAGGCAAGGGAAATAAAAGCAAAAATGAATTGCTGGGACCTCATCAAGATAAAAAGCTTCTTTCCACACCTCAAAGGAAATAATCACCAAAACTAGAAGTCAACTGACAGAATGGGAGAAGATATTTGCAAACGATATATCAGGTCAAGGGCTAGTATCCAAAATCTATAAAGAACTTATCAAACTCAACACCCAAAAAACAAACAATCCAGTGAAGAAATGGGCAGAAGATATGAATGGACAGTTTTCCAAAGAAGACATCCAGATGGCCAACAGACACATGAAAAGATGCTCAACATCACTCATCAAGGAAATACAAATCAAAGACACCTCACACCTGTCAGAATGGCTAAAATGAACAACTCAGGAAATAACAGATGTTGACGAGGATGCAGAGAAAAGGGAATGCTTTTGCACTGTTGGTGGGAATGCAAAATGGTGCAGTTACTCTGGAAAACAATTAAAAATGGAACTACCCGATGACACAGCAATTGCGTTCCTAGGCATTTCTCCAAAGGATACCAAAATGCTGATTTGAAGGGGCACACGCACCCCAATGTTTATAGCAGCACTACCAACAGTAGCCAAATTATGCAAAAAGCCCGAATGTCCATTGAGTGATGAATGGGTAAAGATGATGTGGTGTATACATACAATGGAGTACTTCTCAGCAATGAAATAGAATAAAATCTTGCCATTTGCAACTACGTGGATGGAACTAGAGGGTATTATGCTGAGTGGAACAAGTCAGTCAGAGAAGGACAGGTATCATCTGATTTCACTCATGTGTAGAATTTGAGAAACTCAACAGATGAACATGAGGGAAAGGAAACAAAAATCAGATAAAAACAGAGAAGGAGGCAAACCATAAGAGACTCTTAAATATAGAGAACAAACCTCGGGTTGCTGGAGGCGGGTGGGTGGGAGATAGGCTAATGGGTGATGGGCATTAAGGAGGCCACTTGTTTGGATGAGCCCTGGGTGTCATATATAAGAGTTGAATCACTGGGTTCTACTCCTGAAACCAATACTACACTGTATGTTAACTAACTTGACTTTAAATAAATTAATTTAAAAAATAAAGGATAAAATTAAAAAGCAGATGTTGGTTAACAAAAAGTGTTCAGGGCCAAAGCAAGGTACAGAATCCCTGGGGTTATTCTGGCATTTTGGCTGCCATGTCAAAATATTGCTCTTCCGTCTCATAGGGGTTGACTTTCTGGGAAAAGCTGTCCTGGACAGACAGGTGCTAGGCGGCCATCCGAGTGAGACCCCGTTTTTCTACACTCAGCTGGGTGGAAGGTTGTTGAATGATCATTAAAGTGCTCTTGCCAGCAGGCGCCCAGGTCCCGGGTTGAGAAAGGTGGCCTCAGACAGCCTGGGTATTAAAACGGCTAATTATGTGGATTGCTTCACTGGGAGATGGCAGATAGGATCAGGCTCCGGGAGTCCTGGTGGGAAGGTGCTGTGGGACCCAGCCCTTGGTGTGCTCATCGGTGTGCTGTCTGGGAAAATGGAGGTGCCCCAGCCAGTTCCTGAGGTGGCTGGTCCCTCGAAGCTGTTCCCTGTGACAGTCTGCGTCCCCAGGAGGATCTTGGCGTGGCTGTGGAGGGAGAGATGGGCCCTCCGGGGAGGGGAAGCTCCCGGGCCAGGTAGAGTGGTGGTGACAGATGGCTTGATAATGATCAAAAGGTGTAGCTCTGAGGTTAAGGAGGGAAACACAGTCCCCTGGAAGTAGAGAAAAGAAAGGAAAACTGCCAGGGATGTGTCCTTGAGGAGCTTTTGATCCCAGAAAAGGGCAAGCAAGTCTGGTTTCACCCTTGATCTTGGCTTCACCATACTTCTGGCTCTGAAGGGGGTAAAGGTTTAGGCTGTATTTCCTGTTCCCTATGGCTGGAATTGTCCATACCTGTTGAAAGGAAAGAAGGAAGGAAGGAAGGAAGGAAGGAAGGAAGGAAGGAAGGAAGGAAAGAAAGAGGGAAGGAAAGAAGGAGGGAAGGAAGCAAGGAAGGAAGGAAGGAAGGAAAGAAGGAAGGAAGGAAAGAAGGAGGGAAGGAAGGAAGGAAAGAAGGAGGGAAGGAAGGAAGGAAGGAAGGAAGGAAGGAAAGAAAGAGGAAAGGATGGAAAGAAGGAAGGCAGGAAGGAAGAGAGAGAAAACCAAAGATGAATGTGTCATTCACAAAGCTACTGATGAGCAAACAAACAAACCCAGTCCATTTCCCTGAATCTCTGCCCTCATTGCAGGTGCTCAAAGCCCAGAGGGTCTCCTCTTCAGAGATCGCAGATTTGAGATTTGAGCAAACCCAGCTCAGCAGCAAGTCAGGGTGGTTTAGTCAGTCAAGCAGAAATGAGCCAAAACTTTGGAAAGAATGTCAAGCACAGCTCTCAGAAAACCAAAGTACTGTGTTTCCTACCTATTTAAAAAGATGTCTCCTAGTTTTTGTAAAAAATGACTAGAAAATACTTGCTGTGTTTGTATATGTTAAAAGCTTTTTACAACGTTCTGAGAAAACACTGAGTTGGGTCAGACTGTCATTTCCTCGGTGATGTTCTGGGGGGATGGCGGTGGGGATGATGGATGTGCCAAACAAGCTGGCTGGAGAGCCCGTTGCTTTTCAGGTATAAGGCTCGGGTCCTTTGTCATGCTAAACTGGAAAAATGTTTCTCCTTCCCTTATAAATTCTTTCCCTCTCCTGATGTTTGATGAGATAAAAAGGGTGATACTTCAAGCACAATCCCAGTAGATGCCTGATGACTGCCTCTCTTCCGGGGGCCTTTCCCTCCTTGTTGTCATGACAGCGTGCCCCCCTCCCCCCCGCCCCGCTTGATCGGAAGATGTTGTATTGATTTAGTAACAGCCTTTCTTTATTTATCTGTTGGCAAGGCTGGGGTGTGTGGTGGAGAAAAATGCTGATTGCAGGGAGTACCCTGATGTCCGCAATGTTAACATTTGAAAAAGGAAAGTGAATCCTAGAGCCAAGGGATTCCATAGCTTGTTTGAATGGGGGGTCGCGTTGCTCGGGAAAAGAGGCATGGTCAAGGTGCTTGGCAGCCTTTGCTGAAGCTGACCACATCTGTCATCTGGAGACTTTTGCTTCTCTGGCTTTCCAGCGGCATACACTTCTCTCTCTTTCTCTTCAAAAATGTTTCCCCCCAGCTTTATTGAGATGGATTGACATCTCACGTTGTGTAAGTTTAGGGTGTACAACGTGATGATTTGATGCATGTATATGTTGCGAAATGATTACCACAATAAGGTTGGCTACATACATCTGTCACTCACACAATTATATGTGTATAATTTTATATGTTTAATGCTTATGTATATATATTTTATTGGTAAGAACTTTTAAGGTTTACTCTCTTAGCTCCTTTCAAGTGGACAACGCAGTGCTGTTTTAAAATTTTTTTTAAATGTTTATTCATTTTTGAGAGACAGATAGAGACAGAGAATAAGTGGGGGAGGGGCAGAGAGAGGGGGAGACGCAGAATCCGAAGCAGGCTCCGGGCTCTGAGCTGTCAACACAGAGCCCCATGCGGGGCTTGAACCCACAAACTGTGGGATCATGACTTGAGCTGAAGTCAGATGCTTAACTGGGCACCCAGGCGCCCTGTGTATTACTTTTATATTAATGACAATGATAATTTTAAAAAGTCTTACCAACCTCAGTGAAGTTTTGGGAAAAAAGGTAGTGTAAGATGTATGTAAAGCCCCTGATGGATAGAAACTTCTACATCAATATCAAGAGACTTTAGATGCAGCCCCCCTCCTCATAGCTAAAGAAGAAAGACTGGCAGAAGGTGAAGGAGGCAGCCATCAGCCAAACCATGTAATTCCTTTACTCTGCATAGGCCATGGGCTGTCTCACCTCCCTGCCTTTCCTTAGCGGTGGCCCTCTCTCCTTAAGACGATGGGCACACGGCCCTTCGGGGGCAGGGGCCTGAGGGCCTTATGGAGAGGTGCTGGTGGGGAACACATGGGCGGGCCCCGGCTTTCCCACCTCCATACCTTTGCTGACTTCATTTCCCTCACCTGGAATACCCTTCCCGCACCTTCCCTGGTTGCACCCTGTTCATGCATGCGTGCAGCGAGCATTTGTTAAGCACCTATGGAGGGCCAGGTGTAAAAGTGCTGGAGAGCTTGATAGAAATCGGGAAGGTGTAGGGGGCCCACGGGAGGACGGGGGGATTCCCCTTGGCTTAGGCTTCTTTCCCTTCTCTTCGGAGCTCACGGTTGCTGGAAGGCAGGAGCTCAAAGCTGGGTCTGGTCCCAGTGGCTTCCTACCTGGAGCCTCAGGCAAGTCGTTTGCTCTTTCCAAGGCTCACCCAAAGTCTCCTGTCTCTTGAGCACATACTCGGTAGGTACTTATCAAGCGTTTGGTGGAGGTAATTAAAAACAAAAAATGCAACACCAAAACTCTCTGTTCCTCGGTTTCCTCAACTGCACTGTGAGGAAGCACCAGTACTCCTTGTACACCTCGTAGACCTCTCATGAGAATAAAATGAGACCTATGACCTCTTGCTGAGGCAAAAGGCTCATGTGACTACTTGTAAGGAATCACTAATCCTACAACACAGAAAGAGGGCCAGGATCATTTGCTATCTTCCTGAAAGGAAAATGGTTCAGAGATGTTAAGTGACTTGCCTGAGGTTACACAGCAAGCAGGAGGCAGTGAGAAATATTTCTCTGAACTTTGGTAAAAGAGCCAGCCCTCCCTCCTGCTCCTCCAAATAAACCAGGGCAATAAGAGTGCTGTCCGCTTTCCTCTCCAGTGATGACCTTTTCTTTCCTGAGTTTGGGGCCGGTCAGGAAGTTTTGGCAAGATGGCTGGGTCTTGGGCTGCCTGATCAATGCCCAATGGCTTTCTGTTGGCTTCTTGTCTGATGGCTGGGGCCTCTCCTCCCCTATACCCTGGGCTCTTTTTGGAAACACATAGAAAAGGGTCGGGAAAATGGGTTCTGCTCAGGCTGCAGTTGTTTACTGGGTCAGGCTAACTGATTGCAAAATGGATATTGGGAAAGGGTGCATGGGGGGCAGGGCCCGGGATTTTGGGCTGTGGTTGGACCCCAGCAGACCCTCTGACCACAGTCAAGTGCACTGCCAACCTCAGTGACAGTGATCCTTGGGCCCCTCTGCCTCTGAGGGCATCAAACATATCAGCACTCTGTAAAGCCCGTGGCCCAGATGGATGCTGGGGTTAGAATACTGAGGGCAATGCCTGGCACATAGAGCACAACTCATGTTAGCTATTGTTATATATTTTTAAGTTTATTTATTTATTTTGAGAGAGAGAGAGAGTGGGACAGGGGCAGAAAGAGAGGGAGAGAGAATCCCAAGCAGGCTCCAACACTGTTAGCGCAGAGCCCGATGTGGGACTCGAACTCACAAACTGCGAGATCATGACCTGAGCCGAAGTCGGATGCTTAACTGACTGAACCACTCAGGTGCCCCGGTTATTGTTATTACTGGGATCTCTGTGCCTGGCCTTGCTGGGTTCCATTAGAACATGGCCACGTCCATAGCCTGTCTCCTCCCTTGATGACTGGTCCCACTATCCACCCAGGAGGGCAGAGTTGGCTCTCCGGATGTTGTGAGAGGGGTACGCAAAGGAGCTGGCTCTCTGGACATCTCAAGCCCTAAAATAGCAGGCAGACAAGACTTGACTTCTTCCCTCTGGGACTGAGCATCCATTGGGCCACCTGGAGTTACTGAGCTCGACACAGACCAGGTGCCACCAGGTTGATGCATGTTTCTCCATTCCAGAAACAGAGACCGAAGTGGATGGCAACAGACACAGAGCACTTGTGGAAGCAGCAGGTGGAAGAGGGCCCTCCCAGAAATTAAGAGGCTGGCCGCTCATACCGATCACATGACCTTGCATCTGAGTTCTACCATGAAGGTGGCCATAGTTCTTGCTGAATCCCTTTGAGATTCTTGGAAAGAATTCCTGGAAAGACATGAAGGGGCAGAAGCTGAGGGTTTAATTTCGAGCTCTGCCATTTATTAGCTTTATGGCTTTAAGCAAGTCAATGTGCTCTCTCTGAGCCTCGGGATTCCCTCCCGTACAGTGGGGTATCACCATACCAGCACCGGGGGCTGGCGTGGGCTGTGTGCAGACTCCAGTCATAGCAGCGCGTGTGAGAAGAAAGGTGGAGAGCAATAGCTAGGTCCTGAAATGGGCATCCACGTGGGCCTGCAAGCACCACGACAGCCCTCAAACACGGTTACTCTGCATTGTCTCCATCTCGATTTAAGACCAGAGCACCTGCTCTTTAAACCGGAGCCCCTGCTTTGCATCGTGCTTAGAACCTTCCTGGGGAGACGGACGCCAGAAACCCACACACATGTTGCACGGTAAGCCGTGGTAATCATAAGAAGGGTTCTGGAGTCAGGGTGCCTGGGTTCAAATTCATGTTCTACCTCTTCCTAGCTGTGTGCCGTTGAGCAAGTCAGTTAACCTCTCTATGCCTTATTTCCTTTTTTTTTTTTTTTTTTAATCTAGTTTAATGTCAAATTGGCTAACATACAGTGTGTAAAGCATGCTCTTGGTTTTTGGGGTAGATTCCTGTGGTTCACTGCTTCCATACAATAGTCAGTGCTCATCCCAACAAGTGCCCTCCTCAATGCCCATCACCCATTTTCCCTGGCCCCTCACCCCCACCAACCCTCGGTTTGTTCTCTGTATTTCAGAGTCTCTTGTGGTTTGCCTCCCTCCCTCTCTGTTTGTAACTATTTTTCCCCTTCCCCTCCCCCATGGTCTTCTGTTAAGTTTCCCAGGATCCACATATGAGTGCAACCATATGATATCTGCCTTTCTCTGACCGACTTATTTCACTCAGCATAATACCTTCCAGTTCCATCACGTTGCTGCAAATGGCATGATTTTATTCTTTCTCATTGCCAAGTAGTATTCCATTGTATGTATAAACCACATCTTATCCATGCATCAGTTGATGGGCATTTAGGCTCTTTCCATAGTTTGGCTATTGTTGAAAGTGCTGCTGTAAACATCGGGGTTCAAGTGCCCCTATGCATCAGCACTCCTGTATCCCTTGGGTCAATTCCCAGCAGTGCTATTGCTGGGTCATAGGGTAGGTCTATTTTTAATTTTCTGAGGAACCTCCACACTGCTTTCCAGAGCGGCCGCACCAGTTTGCATTCCCACCAGCAGTGCAAGAGGGTTCCCTTTTCTCCACATCCTCTCCAGCATCTATAGTCTCCTGATGTGTTCATTGTAGCCACTCTGACCGGCGTGAGCTGGTCTCTCGCCGTGGCTTTGATTTGTATTTCCCTAATGAGTGATGTTGGGCATCTTTTCGTGTGTCTACCGTGCCTTATTTCCTAATCTCTGAAGCGGGCATAATAGCAGGGCCCTCCTCCTAGGGCTGTTGTGACGTGCGTGTTTCTGAGCGCCCAGAGGAGCGCTCCATCGGCACTTTTAAATGCAACAAACGACCACCCACCCTGGACCCTTCCTGAAGATAACAGCTCACTGTGTCTGGCCACTGTCAGGAGGTATGGACAAGGAGAAAGCAGGCCTTTCATCTCCCTCATCCTCAAAGGATTCGAGGAAGAGGGAGGAAGGGAGAAATCACTTGCCTGTGGGCTTCCCCTAAAGTGAGAAGTGGGGTCTGTTTTCTGCACTGAGCACTGTGCGAAATAGCTGTCTTTTGGCAACAGGTAACCAGAAACCCGAACTGGTCACACCGGAGCACCTGCCCTCCACCCCCGCGCCCCCTCCGTCCTCCACCCCCGACCTCTGGTCGTATGCGCTCCCGCCCATCTGTCCAAGCAGGGGCAAAACTCCCATAAGGCACAAAGGAGGCGGGCTCAGTCCAGGCCCCAGGGTGCGGCCTCAGGTGGACTCAGGACTGGACTCAGAGCCCATAAATCGAGTTCTGGGTCCGGGTCTGGCTTTGGTTCTGGGGCAAAGTTCTGAAGACTCTCTGAGCTCCAGTCTGCCCTTTGGTGAAATGGGGCTTGTCGTTAACACACCTGGGAAGCAGTAGGTGCAAACACATTGTAAACAGGAAAGCTCAGTGCGTTCCGAACAGCACGGAAGGGCTTATCACTGCGTAGAGCTTCCAGCCACCTGGCGACTGTCCAGATTTCTGCACAGCTTGTCCTTGGGGAAGGTACAAACCTTCAGTTCATCGTGTTGATGCTCAGGAGAACCTTGCATGCTGGTGGGACTTGAGAGGTAGGAGGCTGGTCATGGGTTGAGAGACATGGCCATGTCCTTGATCTGCAGTCAGGAGGCCCGAGTACTTTTTGGTTTTAAATTTTTTAATGTTTATTTTTGAGAGAGAGAGAGAGAGAGAGAGAGAGAGAGAGAGAGAATCTGAAGCAGACTCCAGGCTCCAGGCTCTGAGCTGTCAACACAGAGCCCGATGCAGGACTCGAACTCACAAACCTCGAGATCATGACCTGAGCCGAAGTCGGACACTTGACCAGCTGAGCCACCCAGGTGCCCCAGGAGGCCTGAGTTCTTATCTAGTCTCTTGCTGTGGCTTCAGGCAGGTCACTTTCCTTCTCTGAGCCCCAGTTTCATCCTCGGTGAAATGAGAGCATGTGACAGGGAGCAGCAGGGTATAGACCAGGTAGGTAAAATAGTTGAAATAGTTTTGCAAACTGTAAGGGGTGACAGCATGGAAACAGCACAGGCCAGGAGCTCTGGGCTCCAGTTCTGCCTCCAGAGCAAGCACCCTGTGTGACCTTGGGCAAGTCACTTCGCTCTGAGCCTTGTTTTCTCCATCTGTAAAGGGAGAGTCTAGGGCTGGATCAGTAGTTCCCACACTGGGTACACTTTCGAGTCAACTTGGTGGGTGAGTGTGAGAGACAAAGATGCCCTACCCTGTCCCAGGCCAGCTTGATGAGAATGTCTGGGGCGGGACATCCCGATCATTTCCAAGCTACCCGTTTACTGCCAATGCACAGCCTCTGGCCGGAGCATCTGTCCACTTGATCCAGAGGCCCCTTTCCCCTTTTTGATTTTTAGGAAGTTTGTGAGAGATGGTGATTGCAGGTGTTGCCCACACTGGGGTCACCCTCCTCCCTACCGAGAACGGGTCATTCCCAGAAACTTTGTTCTTAATTCTGTGCACTAGATTCTCTTGGGGAACTTTAACAACATAAAAAACCCCCGTGATTTGACTCCACCCAGAGCAGGTGGATAATATCTTTGGGGATCAGGCATCCTTATTTTAAAAGAGCTCCCGGGAGGCCTGGGTGGCTCAGTTGGTTAAGCGATTAACTTCGGCTCAGGTCACGATCTCACACTTTGTGGGTTCGAGCCCCGTGTCATGTCGGGCTCTGTGCTGACAGCTCAGAGCCTGAAGCCTCCTTCTGGATTCTGTGTCTCCCTCTCTCTCTGTCCCTCCCTCACTTGCAGCCTGACTCTCTCTCTCTCTCTCTCAAAAATAAATAAACTTTAAAAAAAAAAGAGCTCCCCAAATGATTCTAATGTACAGAGTTGAGATCCACTTTTAAGAACAGTAAGTGAACCAGAGAAAGCAGAGACTCCAAACTCGTAGCTGATGGGGTCTTTTTTTTTTTTTTTTTTTTTTTTTTTTTTTCTTTGTGCAGAGCACTCTTGGCCTGATGTAGCAGATTTGTCAGCCTCTTTGTCCTGGATGATGTGCTCTGAGTGAGGCAGGTGGTCTAGAGGTTAAGGGCATGGACTCTGAAGCCAGGTGGCCTGGGTTTGAATTCCATTTCTCTCTCTTTACTGGTTGTGGGACTTGGGACAAACCACACAATCTCTCCGAACCTTGGTTTCCGTGTGTATAAAATGGGGCTAATGATAGTGCCCACCTCAGGGAGCTGTGGAGGTTGAATGGGGTGATGCACGGAAAGTCTAAAGAACAGGGCTCGGCAGGCAGTGAGTGTCAGCTATAATTTAAAAGCAGGGATGGCATCTTGGCCACTCCAGAGCCCAGGGTTAGACTCTGCTAGTTCTAACAACTTCTTAGGTTGGATTGAAGAGAAGCCTGTGTATAAAAGATAGGCACATGTCCCATTTGTCTGGATAGCCTGCCTTGATCTTATAAAGCTTGCTTGCTAACCCAGGTAATCCTGGTTGTGGGTCAGAATCACTGGGAGAGCTTTTGAAAATGCAGATCACCAGACCCGGCAACGCCTTACTGCCCTATCCCTAATCACAGTTCTGATCCAGGAGGTCTGGGGTGGGGCCCAGGCAACTGGGATTTGGAAATGCCTCTCAAGTGACTTGAATGTTCAACCAGGCCTGAGTAACTCAATGTGAGAAGTTCTAACTCGAGTATAACTCCATGGCTAACTCGATGTGAGCCCATTGACTTACCTTTACATACACATTCATGAATCAGACAAAAGTTCTTTGTCAGTCTGGGAGTTTGGTTTTTGATTCAGACAACATAACTTTGCCAAATTATTTTCTGGTGGTGGGGAAAGTTTTCCACGAAGATACTTATATTTTGTCACCTTGTGGTAGACTGAAAAACATTCAGCAGCAACTCCAATCGAGAGGCAGAGTCTATTCTGCTACCCTTGAACCTGAACTGGTCCTGTGAGTCTGTTTGACCAGCAGAAGGTGGTGAAGTGAGGCTGTATGAATTATGGAGCCGAGGCCTCCACATGCCTTGTGGCTTTCACCTTTGCCCCTTGAGAATGCTCTCCCAAGACCACCACGTGAGGAAGCCATTTAGCCAACTGGAAGATGAGAGGTCATGTGAAAGAGAACTGGGGTGCCCCAGCTGGTGGCCAGCACCACAAGTGCAGCTATCTTGGTTCTTCCACTCCAGCTGACCACCCACTGAACACAATGGCACGAGTGAGGGAGCCCAGACACAACCAGCAGGGAAATCGTCTAGCCAACCAGCAGAACTGTGAGGAATCATTAGTCATTATTGTTTCACACTACTATGTTTTGGGCTTGTTTGTTATGTAGCAATAGATGCCTGAAATACGTCTTATGCTCTCCTTTCTTTTTTCTTCCTTAAAATTTTTTTTTCATGTTTATTTATTTTTGAGACAGAGAAAGACAGAGCACAATCAGGGGAGGGGCAGAGAGAGAGAGGGAGACCCAAGTTCCGAAGCAGGCTCCAGGCTCCGAGATGTCAGTACAGAGCCCCACACGGGGCTCAGACTCACGGGCTGCAAGATCATGACCTGAGCCGAAGTCGGATATTCAACCGACTGAGCCACCCAGGCGCCCCTTGTGCTCTTCTTTCAACTCAGGAGCTTCATCAGCAGGAAAGGTCTTCAGAATAAGGGGCAAAACTGATGGACTAGAACGAACAACACTTATTCCCCCAACCCCATAATGGTTGAGCCAATGAGCTAAACAGCCCCAGAGGCACACGTGAGGGCCACTGGGGCCAAGGTGATGTAGACCCCATCTGGCCTGTTCACCTTTGAAAGCTTCATCCCATAGAAGGCCTGAGCCTCCAACTGTCTCCACCATCCCCTGTCTACATTGTGGCAATATCCATTCTGTGGCCCCAGGGCCTTGGAAAACCTGGCGCAATCATGAATGAGTTAAATGCTATCTGATCATAAGCCAGAGGGCCTGTTTTCATTTTCAAAACTCTGTGTGTCAGTGACTCTAATGCAATGTCCAGCAATGTCTTGAGCAAGTGACCGGCAGGGGACATAGGATGCTGTTTACTCAAGATAGCCCCATCACGCAAAAGCAGCTTGCTTAACCGGGTTTGTAAGCAATTGTTACGAGACCACCATTGCAACAGGGATGGCCCTGGGTGATGGTCCCAGGAAGGGGCTGGTCCCCCCAGGCTAAGGTTGAGGCCATCTCCCTCTTTTCAGAATCTCTTGAAAGAGCAGAGAAAAAGCATAGTTGGGAAATCCCACTCAGATGAGAAATGGTCCTTTTCAGGATGGGTCCTGGGGAGGAAAGCTTCAGGCTGCCTGGAAAGAGACAGCCTGCAGATCAGAGGAGGCTGGAGGGGTAGCTGGGACTTGTGGAGGTGAGAATAATGTGGTCTGGCTCATAGGCCAGTTGCTGAAAGAGTCTTTGAAGGTGTTGGTTTGGGTGATGGGTCTATGGGGTTGGGATGCGGGGGAGGGGGGAGGCTCATTCTCCAGCACCAAAACCATGGTGAGTAGGTAGCCATATGCTCTGCCTACTCTCGGGGCTGGTCTTGTGGGTGTTTGCGTGAAGGTCAGACCATCGAATGCTTTATCCTTTCTGTCCCTTTCTCTTGGCCAGAATCTCAGTTACTGCCACCATCCACCCCCTCATCTGAATAGTTCTTTAGTATTTAAAAGTACTTTCGGGGCGCCTGGGTGGCGCAGTCGGTTGGGCGTCCGACTTCAGCCAGGTCACGATCTCGCGGTCCGTGGGTTTGAGCCCCGTGTCAGGCTCTGGGCTGATGGCTCGGAGCCTGGAGCCTGTTTCCGATTCTGTGTCTCCCTCTCTCTCTGCCCCTCCCCCGTTCATGCTCTGTCTCTCTCTGTCCCAAAAATAAAAAAAAATAAAAAATAAAAAAAATAAAAAAAAAAGTACTTTCATATGCTCTCTCAGTTAATATAGCAACTCTAAGAGATAGGCCTTATCACACCCGTTTTACTGTTGGGAAAATTGAGGCTCAGAGAAGTTAAATGTCTGGTACAAGATTCTAAATCTGTGTGTCCCATAGGAATACAAAGTGAATCAGAAATGGGACCTCCATACATAATCTGATTCTGGTAGTCAGTCACATTTAAAAAAAGTAAACATAAACAGGTAATGTTAATTTTAATAATATATCTTTAACCCAGTATATCCAAAATATAATCATTTTAACATGCAATCAATATAAAAATTATTGAGTAATTTAACATTCTTTATTCATATTAAGTCTCTGAAATCTGGGGTGTATTTTATGCTACAGCACTTCTCAGTTTGGACTTGTCATGTTTCTAGCACTAACTAGGCACTTATGACTAGTGGCTGCTGTACTGGATGGCATAGTTCTAGAACTTCTGACTCTGTGCTCTTTCTCCTTCCCCACAGCTTCTCAGCCTCCCGTAATATGCATTCCGTTTCCTCCATTTCTAACAGGAGGTTCGTGGGCCAATGAATTTCCAAGGTCTTTTACAGCGCTGAGGTTCTCTGATTCCAGAAGGAAGTCAGGATTCTGCCCAGGCTTCTCTTAGTCCCGTGACACAGAGGATCCAGGAAACGTGGAGAAAGAACCCTGAAACCCGACTCAGGGGACTGCGTTTCTTCCTGCGTGGCCTGTAGGGGCGAACAGTGACAGGCACCGGATGTAGGGACACACAGATACACAGGCACATGGACACGAGTTCCCCCAGACTCCCAGGTACAGATGCATGGCACACGGTGACAAAGACAAACAGAGTCACAGCCCCCAGAGGCTGGTTGAGGGAGAGCAGGGATGACGACCCTGAGTGTGTTCTTTCTGTTCTTGTACACAAAACCTGGTTGTCACAGGGGCTGTCCTGCCCCTTGAGATCCAGGTGAAACTACCGTGGACACTCCAAACCCACACTCCCGCCCATCTCTTCCATTTTTTTCCTGTGCATCTATGTGTGTATGTGTGCATGTGTGTGTGTGTGCACGCGCATGCACACACAGGTCACTCTGTACACGTGTTACGGGGTTACGGAGTAAGAAGTATGTCTGACCACGGGCTGTGGTGTGACAAAGTTTGACAGTAACCATCAAGAGGTTCCCATGGCCCCTCCCAGCCTCACCCGGCCACCCACTCACCTGTCAACGTATTTTTAATTCTCCTCCCCTCCCCCACACTCTAAACAAAGGCAGTTGTTTCTTTAGGAGGAATCCTGGAGTCAGCTCTTAATTCCCACACTTTTTCTCACTGTGATCAGTGGATTAAGATTATGACTGGGCGAGAATTTTTAACCTGGCCATCTCCAGCCCCCGCCCCTCAGCCCCACCCCCCCATTTGCCTACCTCAGTTCTGGGGAGGCTGAAGGCGGGTGTCTCCTGGGGAGGTGAGATCTTTCTGCCTGCCGCTGGGTGCCTGTCCCCTGTCGCAGCATCTGTGTTCCCGCATGCACGAGGTACTCTTTTCAGTGTCTCATCTAATCTCATCCCATTTTCAACATAGTCCTATGGCGTTCATACTAACTATTATTACCCAGATTTTACAAAAGATACAGTTGAGACAGGGAGGTGAGTAACCTGCCCACGATCATGCAACTTGGAAGGGGGGGTCACTGGGATTCTGTCCTGGTCTCCTTCGGGGCTCCCTGGCCTGGTTCTGTGCCCAGAGGCCAGTTCTGCATTAGCAGGCAGAGCTGTGGGTGGATAACAAAATCATCCTGTAGATGGTAGGATCCGGATCGGAAGGGATGGGATGAGTAGTGGTCAGCCTCTCTGGTCGGGTGAGGCTGGCACCAACCTCCTGCCGTCACACCGTGAGTTATTGACCTCTGCTCTCCTCAGGGAGGTGGGCTCAGAACGAAAGGTGTTGTGTCTGAGCGTCTGGATTTCTCCTCCTCTTTCTCCAGTTCCACTGTTCCCCACCTACTTAAGTGAGTGACCCTGGCTTGGCCACTTCCAAGGCCTTTGTAACTCCGATTGCTCACCCCTGTGTGGAAGGATGTTCCCTGAGTGTCTCTCTTGGCCCCTGGACGTATTGCCCAACGCCATGTTTGTCAAATGATCAACATGGTCCAGTGTTTTGAAATAAAGTTCTCAAAGAGAAGGCAAAAGGTTCTGTTGTTTTCCTTTTTGTTTTTGTTTTTCACACAGAGCAGAGTTTTTCTGCACTGTGGAGGGGTGAATGATCTCAGGTGGGCAAAGCAATCTGTTCTAACTCAGAAAATAGAAACCTGACTGGACTCCCATTGGCCTTGGGGAGACATTGGTTGTCTTCCCAAAGCGACTGTGAGATGGTGGAGGCAGTTAATGAAGCCCAGGGAGTGGGGAGGGGTGAGGGGGGCGGGCATTGCTCTAGGGCGAAAGGTGGGGGAGTGTAGGGGGGGGGGGTTGGGTGACAGAGAGTAAGCTCTTGGGCTCTCAGGTGGAGAAGAGCATTCGGTTTAGGGGCATATGCGTTTAATGGATGCCAGAATGGCGTGGAAGGTCTGGGGTGGTGTCCCAAGTGGGAAAGTGATTGGGTAGGTTAACAGTATTAAGGGACAGTGCTAGGGTGGGACTTGGGGTTGTCTATGTGTATTGGTTGGAGTGTAGGATTACAATTTGCATAGTGTATCAAGAGTGTGTTCAGGACAAGTAATAGAAAACTCAATTTGCTGCGGTTTAAATAATGAGGGGAATATTTTTTTCTCATAAAGAAAGAAGTCTGGAGGTGGGCAGCCAAGAGCTAGTGCAGAAACTCAACAATATTATCCAGATCCAGCCTTTCGCTCTGCCATTCTTGGTGTGTTGACTTCCGGCTTTCTGGTTCAGAGATGGCTGCTGTGCCTCCAGGCATCACGCCCATGGGCCATGCAGGAGGAAGGAAGGAGAGATCACACCAGCTGGGGCTGTTTACTTTTTCTTGGGAAAGTCATAAACTTTCCCAGATGCCTCCCCCCGCCCTTCCCAGCAGACTTCTGCTTATATTTCACTGGTCACAACGGTGCCATATGGTAACCCCTCAACTGCATGGAGACGGGGAAGTTGGTTATTTGGCTTTCCCGCCTTTCTACTAGAGGAGGAGAAGGAGGCTGGGGTCAGTGTGGGTCAGCCAAACTCTAGTGCTGCCCCGAGAAGGAGATGGAGATGTGTGGGGGTGGGTTGCAGCGTGGGTAAGATGGTGGTAAGGAAGGTGGGGAGCAGGAGTAACACGGCCTTTTTGTTAAAGACATCATGCGGTTCAGCTCTGCTGGCCGTGGAGTTCTTGGCGAGCTGCGTACCTTCTCTAGGCTCTGGTTCCCATGTGTGTGTCCACCTTCCTTGTAGGACGCATCAGCTGCTGTGTGTAAGTGCCCAGCACAGGGCCCAGCACTTAGGCGGTGCCTAGCCACGGGGACTTTGTCAGGATGTGTGCAGGTGTGCATGAGGACTGGTAGCTTCAACACGGAGGGGAGGGGTACTCAAAGTCTGCTCCCCCCATCGCTGTCTTGACCAAACTTGTTCTTGTACAAGCTTTTTAGTCTCGAGTCACTTCTTTTTCGTGTTTCAGGCAGGATCTCTCAGAAGAGCCTGTAGGGTGTATGTGTGTGTGTGTGTGTGTGTGTGTGTGTGTTTGTGTGTGTGTGCTTGGCTCCCTCAGGGGAGAAGCCCAAGGGAGCACGGAGGAGGCAGCCAGAAGGGTGTGGGAGGGAGGCTGACTCCACCCTTCCTTAAGAAGGAGTGGGTTCAGGCAGGATGTCTAGCACTTTCCTCGTGGTGCCTTCCATGAAGTGCCCTAGACGACCCTAGAAGGTGAATGTCATCATCCGTTCTAAACACTAGGAAAGTGAGGCTCGGAAAGGGGAGCTTAGTTGTCCAGGATAGCGCAGTGTGTGGGACCTGTGGGTGCAGAGGAGGGCCCAGGGCATATGGGGTTGGAGGTGAAGGATACCCAGGGCTGGGCGTCCTGGAGTGGGTGGGCGAGCGGTGCTGCGAGTGTAAGAACGACACCCGGTTCCCGGCAGTAGGCCGTGAAGAGACTGAGGGCACTGCAGTGAGGAAACTTCTGTGACTCATTTCTACCTGGCTTTTCCACTGGAGAGCTCCGGAGCCCCGGCAGTCCCGCAAGGACCTTGCTCGGAGTGTTCTCCCAGGGCCTTCCCAGGGCTGGTCTCCTTCGGGCTGTTGTCCGTGAGTCTTTGTACATGACATTCCATTCCTCAGGTGACCCTCCCTCTTGCCCGCCGATTCCCGCTTTCACAAATATGGTGCAAATCTTGCCTCCTCCAGGAAGTCTTCTCTGACTGTCCCCATGCACCACACACGCCTGCTACCCAGCATCAGCACTTAGAGAGCACCTGGCTTCTGCAGGAGGGGCCGGCTTCACACAAGATGAAAATGCAGATGCTCAGGGAATAGAGGGGACTGTTCTTAACTTTAGAAAAGATCCAGCACCTGCCTTTGTTAAATGTCAATCATGTGTTAGAAAATGATTTGATGTGCGGAAATTAGATTTACGCCCAGACCACCATTAAGGCCTAGGAAAAAGGGTACTTTTGTTCATATTTAATCATCTACATGTTTTATATATATATGTGTGTGTGTGTGTGTGTGTGTGTGTGTGTGTGTGTGCGCGCGTGTGTGTGTGTATACACATATATATATATATTAATGTTTATTTATGTTTGAGACAATGCGAGAGACAGAGTACAAGCAGCGAAGGGGCAGACAGAGGGAGACACAGAATCTGAAGCGGGCTCCAGGCTCTGAGCTGTCAGCCCAGAGCCCGACTTGGGGCTCGAACTCACAAACCGTGAGATCATGACATGAGCCGAAGTTGGACACTCAACCGACTGAGCCACCCAGGCGCCCCTACATGTTATATATTTTTTTAAAAAAACAAGTTGAATTCCTTCCCTGCCCCCTCTTTCTCCTTTTGATGGGAAAACAACATAAAAATAACATTAAAGATTTCTTTTTTTGGAAAAAAGAGAAAAAAACCTTTCCACCCATAAACCCTCTTATTTTTGAACATTCCAGTCTCTGTTCACATGCATGCTGATTTAAATAGCTGCAATCGTGGAACTTTACTTGGCTGCTGGGCCATGAGCTTCCTGAGAGGAAGCGGAGACTGATGTCATTCAGCAGGCAGCCGGCAGAATCCCAGCCAGTGGCAGACACCGGGCACAGGGTGATTGTTACCATTAGCCTGGTTGAGTAGAGGGACCAAGTACCTTCATCTGGCAAGTGCAGGCACTCCCCCGATGTGATCCTCTCAACCCTCTTGTGGGGGAGATGTTCTTCCTCCATTTCTCAGAAGAGGACAGCCAACAGGCTGTCCCTTAACAAAGGGATCCCTTAACAAAGGGATCTGCCGTAGTTACAGAATTAGAAAGTGGCCAAGCTGGGATTTGAACCCAGGACTTCTGGGCTTAGAGCCCATATTTTCATTGCGGTAAGTTTTCTCAGCCTCAGCGCTATTCGCATTTTGGGTGGATCTTCCTGGCTGTGTGGGGCTGTCCTGTGCACCGGAGGAGGCGGAACAGCATCCTCGGGGTCCACCCACCGGCTGCCTCCTGCACTCTCCCCTGCCCCACCAAGCTGTGACAACAAAACACGTCTGCAGACGTTGGCAGTTCATCCCCAGGGCTGAGAACTACTGCGATACAAGAAAGAATAGCAGCCCGTGGTGCTGTTTCTTTGATGTTCTTTTCCGTGTTCAGGGCTGCATATCCAGTGGGTACGAGGCGTGCGGTTGCCTGCCAGGGCCCCTGGCTGTGTGGGCGTGTAGTAGGTGCAGAGTGAGGCCCAGGCTACGTAAGAGGTGCGAAAATAAGGACTCCTGTCTTCTCTGCAGTCCTACCTGCCTGGCTCAGCCCAGGGGTGACTGCAGAATCTCCTGGCACCCTTGCTAAGAATTTGGGACTTACCCGCCCCTTCTCTATCCAGATGTGTTTGGGGGGCGGGGGCTCACATCTACGAGATGAGGGCTTGACTGCTGTTGACACAGTCAGCGGAGTTGTGCAAATTGAAAAAATGCAGCCCTCCCTCGGGCGGTTCCAGGCACAAGGATTGGTGAGCAGAACCCGGGCTGGGTTCTTGCTTCCGCTCACCACCTCGGATGCTCTTGGAGAGTCCACCACCTGCACAGCCATTCGCGGCGACCCTGACTTAGAAGGTTTCGCTCTCTTTCCCTTCTCCCCTTGGCAAAGCGGGGCCTGGGTAGTGGAAGCCCCCAGGTACAGCCTAAATCTGCTTTTTGACCTAAGACTCAACTTTTTCCTTGCCCAGCTTTGCCTTGCACTTCCTCATTTATTCACTCAACAAACATAATGAACATCTACTTTGTGCAAGCCCCATTTTGGGAACCTGGGGTCGGAGCGTCAAAAATGAGGCAGTATATGTAGTGCCGCGTTCCTCAGACTCTTGTTTAGGGTTACTTTTAGGGGATTTTGTGAGATTCTAGGCTTTTCTTCCTGTACTTTTAACTCAGATAGCAGGTTATAGCATACTGAAATATGCTATGTGGCAGGGACGGACACCCAGCTGTCTTCTCTTAAGTGCAACATTAAGGTTGGCCAAATGTCGAACGGTGACACCCTTCTCACTAATTTTTGTCTTGTTTTGGAAAGTATGATAATTTCTCATGAAAAGATATGATTTATGCTAATATAAAATGGGGTTGTTATTAAGTGAATTAACAAAGAGAAACGTCTCCTTATTTTTAATTCCTAATATAGCAACTATCGATAGATATAACCCACAAAAATGAAAGCTTGCTGGGACCTCAGTTGTTTTAAGAGTGTGAAGCGCGCCCGAGGCCGTAAGTTCGAGGCCTGCTCCTGTGGCGGACACAGCCCTGGGCCTGGAGGCTGGCTGGCCTGGGCTCCAATACCAGCCTGGCTCTTCGTTAGCTGATTGTGAACCTTGGACAAGTTCCTCAATGTCTCAGAGCCTCAGTTTTCTCACCTGTAAAATGGGAGCCCGACGGCCCCCTCCGAGGGTGATGGTGAGAATTTCAACTCGCTCGTTGGAACCTGTGTTCTGCTGGGGGTGTTGCTGGTTCTCGGGGAGAGAGCTGGGGTGGCTTTCAGGGGGACGGGTTGAGTGGAGCACTGCCACGGGACTGGGGGGTTTAGCAGCCTCCCCCGCAAGGTAAATATGTGAGGATTGGGAAAGTTGGTCAAAGGGAAGGAATTCAGTTTGTGAAATCGCTTCAAAGAGGAATTGGAGGCGACCTGCTTTGCCCTTGATTATTCCGATGGTAACCACTTTTCAGTCCTGTAAACTCGGCTTGCTGTCTCCGTCTCCCTCTCTTTTTCTTGGTTAGAGAGGCCTTCTCAGGGTGTGGAGGAGCTGTGCCTTGCGGAGCTCACTAAGGGGGGCTGGCAGCCACCGCCACCGGGCAAGCAGCCCCGGGAGTGGCATTAGAGGAGTCCGAAGGCCCAGGTGGGGCTCTGGCCGCTGGGGGGCGGTGGGTGGGAGGGGAGCCACAGATCAGTTCTGAGCGGGGCCACCGAGGTGGGGCTTCACCACCGTGTCTGCCGCCCTGGGGTGGCCAAATGCCTCCCCGGGCAGCCTGTTATGGCGCTGAATTTCCACCACGTGCCATTTCTTCCTTGGGCTGAGGTCCTTGTTTACCAGAAAACTCCTACCAAAGGATGAACCACAGAACAGCTTGTCACCAGCCACTAGCACCTTGTGGCAGTCTTATTTATTTGATACCAGACAGCAGGGCTTCGGGGCTGTGGGATGGAGGGCAGCTAAGTCTCGAATGTCCCAGGCTCTACTGAGTTTCCAGCCTCTGTGTTTTGGCCGTGGAGGCCGGAGCCTCACCTGGGCCTTCGGACTCCTCTAATGCCACTCCTGGGGCTGCGTGCCCGGTGGCGGTGGCAGCCAGTCCCCCCGAGTCAGCTCAGCAAGGCACAGCTCCTCCACACCCTGAGAAGGCCTCTCTATCCAAGAAAAAGAGGGAGACAGAGGCAGTACGCAGAGCTTTACAGGACTGAAAAGCGGTTACCGGGGGCCCCTTGGACCCATCCCTGGTGTTACGGCCTGAACTGGAGGGGATGGGTCTCAGATTTTCAGTCTCTTGCACCTGTTCTCCCTGTCGCTCAGCTCCCTTTTGCCTTATTTGTCTCAATTCTGGGCTCACATCTTTTATGACTCAAGCTAATTTCGTTAAATCCTGGGAAATGCCAAACTGAAAATTTGCATTATAATGCTTAGGAACCTGGAATGACGCCTGAGGTCTCCTAGTCCTGATGATGATGTTTACCTAGTGTCTTTCTAATGAATTTCTGGCTGTTTCATTTTGGAATCTAGTTGGTGCGGTGGGCAGAATAATCCACCCCCCAATGTCCTAATGCCTGGAACCTACCAGTATGTAACCTCACATGGTAAAAGAGACTTTGCAGCTGTGATTAGGTTAAGGCTCTTGAGATGGGGAGATTATCCTGGATTATCGCGTGGGCCTGATGTAATCACAAAGGTCCTTATAAGAGGGAGGCAGAAGGGTCTGAGTCAGAGAAGGAGGCCTGATGTGGAAAGCAGAGGTTGGATTGATACCATTAATGGCACTGAAGATGGAAGAAGAGGGTCCCGAGCCAGGGAATGCGGGCGGTCCTGAGCTGGAAGAGCCGAGGAAACAGATTCTTTCCTGGAACCTTCAGGAAGGAATCCCATCCTGCCCAGTGAAACCCATTTTGGACTTCTGACTTCCAGAACTGTGATATAATACATTTGTGTTTTTTTTTTAAGCTGCTAAATCTGTGATCATTTGTTATAGTAGGAATAGGAAATGAATGCAGTTGGGAATAGGGGTCAGCAGAAGCTGGTACAAGGGCAGGAAGATACCCGTCAGGGTGCTGTGAGGTCTCCTAGTGTAAATCGCGCCGTGGGCTCTAGCCTCTCGGGGCTCACTGTCTAGCCGTGGGAATCAGACTTCACGCAAATGACTCGGATGACAGGGGCAGAGCGATAAGCACCAGGGCGAAGCTCAGGTCATGTGCAGACGACAGAGATGCTGCTTCCGGTCAGGGGGTTTAAGAGAGGATCGGAGGTGGCATTTGGATGGGTCTTTAAAGGGACGGGTGAGGTCCCACAGATGGGCAGAAGGAACAGCACGAGCGCTGGCGCAGACGTGGGAAAGCACAGTATGAGTGCGGAAGCGGGAAGAGAGTTGGGTTTGGAGGCAGGGGGCGTAGCAGGACCTGGCTACAAGCAACAGAAAACTCCGGCTCGTTGGTTGCACCCGGAATGTAGTCCCGAAGCAGGGCCCTTCCAGGTTGGCCAACACGATGGCTCATCCATCTCGTCAGGTGCCCAGGTTCTTTCCCTTCTCTGTTCCGCCGCCCTCATCTCACAGATTCGCCATGGCCTTGTCCGCCATGGCCCCAGGAAGGCTGCTGCTGGTTCAGGTGGTGCTTGTAGACATGACACTGTCTAGCAGAGAGAGGGTGGGGAACTGTCTCTTCACAGAAATTTTCATTTATCAGCAAAGAAGCCTTCCCTAGAAGTTCTCACTCTTCTGCTCCTCTGCGTGTTTCCAAGGCCAGAATTTTATCTCCTGCTTACTGGCCAGAGGACTGGCCTAGGGAAGCATGCGTGTGGAAGGGGACAGATTATCAAACAACACTGGGGTTCTGTTAGCTAGGAAGATGAGATGTATTTTTGATAAGCAGCCAAAAATGTGTGCCATAAGACCTGTGGAATTGGGAATGGGTGAGGGAGGAGGGGAGGGACTGGAACGCCAAGTGGGACTTGTCAGTTCATTTTCTCGGGTTTGGGGAGCCATGGAAGGTTCTAGAGCGAGGGTCTGACCTGACCGGAGTTGAGCTTTTGAGAGACCATTCTGACATCGTTATGGAGTGGAGAGGTGTCCCTGGAGGCCGAGAGGCCAGCTGGGAGGCTACTGCTCATGTCCACATGAGAGGGCAGCGCGAATGAAAAAGAGAACAGAAGTGAGAAGCATCATGAGAGTGATGGGACTGGGAGCTGGTTCCTTCTTTCTCCACGTCAGACCCGTCACCAGGTCCTGTTGGCACGGATCCGTCTGCTGTCTTCACAGCCAATACCCCAGTTCTTGCGTGCAGCTTCTCCTGCCAAGCTCACTGCCCTGGCGTCTTCCCCACACTTCCTGCCGCCATTTTTGTTCTTCTCTGACCTGCAGTGTCTTCAGCTGGGCGCTATCAGTGTTGTGGGTCGGATGATTCCTTGTGGTGGGGGGCTATCCTGGGCATCGCAGGGTGGTAAGTAGCGGCCTGGCCTCTACCCGGGATGGGCGATGGGCGCCTGTAGTGCCCCCACACCAAGTTTTGACAACCAGAAATGTCTGTGGATGTGGCCACGTGTTCCCTGGGGGCAGAATCACCCTCCCTGGGAGCTGCTGTTCCATTCCTTCCCCTCCACAGCTGATTGATCTTTCAAATGGCAAATCTGATGGAGCCACGCCTTTGCCTCCCATCTTTTTTAAAATGTTGTTTTATTTTTATTTATTTTATTCATTAAAAAAATTTTTAAACGTTTATTTATTTTTGAGAGAGAGAAAGAGTGAGAGACAGAGAGCAAGCAGGGGAGGGGCAGAGAGAGAGGGAGACACAGAACCTGAAGCAGGCTCCAGGCTCTAAGCTGTCAGCACAGACGTGTGGCTCAAACTCACCAACTATGAGATCGTGACCTGAGCTGAAGTCGGGCGCTTAACTGACCGAGCCACCAAGGCACTCCAAAAATGTTATTTTATTTTTAGAGAGAGAGAGAGTGTGAGCAGGGGCATGAAGGGGAGGGAAAGAGAGAATCTTGAGCAGGCTCCACCCCCAGCAAGGAGCCCGACGTGGGGCTCGATCCCAAGACCCTGGGGTCATGACCTGAGCTGAAATCCCACTGAACCACCCAGGTGCCCCTTGCCTCCCATCTTAAAAGTCTTCAGAGGCTTCCCCTTACACTCCTGACCCTGTGGTTTCTGCAAACCGTTTGACTTTTAACCCAACTACTTCTCCCTCTCCCCCAGCTTGTGTGCCCCCGCCCCGCCCCCACCCTGCCCCAGTCACTCTGGTCTTCTCTCTGCTCCTCTAGGCCTCCCCATGGAGTTGTTTCCTCCACCTGAAACATCTCTCATCTCTTTACTTCCAAGCATCCTTCACATCTTGGATCCAATGCCACTTCCTCCTGGAAGCCTTCTAAGATTCCTCCAAGTCTCTCGCTTCATGGGGCGTGTCTTCCCTCTCTGCCCGGGGTTGCTTCAGTAGTGCTTTTGTGTGTGTGTGTGTGTGTGTGTGTAGGTGTGCAGGAGCTGGGTGGGGAGGGGGCCGCCGTGACCCTAGCTCCTTGGTCTCAGGTAGTCAGGCCATGCCGACAGCTTGGTGGCCCTGCCTGCCCACATCTCGCACCTCACCCCAGGTGGCTGGAGGCAGTCAGTTGGGAGTGGTTGAGTTTTTCACAATGAGTTTCCTGAAAGTCACCCCGACTCCGGGCTGGGGATAGCTGGGTGCAGGCCAAGGGGGGAAACATAGAAAGAGAAAGGCACTTCCTGTTAGAAAGCAGAGGCCTGGGAGGTGGGGCTGAGGGGGCAGTGTACCCAGGCCCAGAGACAAAGGGACTGTGGAGGGGCCTCCACAGACGCCGGGTCCCTCACAGTCCCATCGACAGGGGCCGGCGTGATCTCCTGTGGCCGAGTCTGGCCGGGTCTGTCCACGTTGTCTTGCAAACCTCTCTCCTGTCCCTTGCCTGGTCCCATCCAGGTTGGGGCACGGCCCTCTGTCCAGCTTGACTGAGGTGGCCACGTCTTTCAGCGCCCCCTGGCCCTTAAGACCCCGGACCGGTTGCTTTCAAATCTGCTTAGGAGAAAAAGGAAGGAAGCAGAGGACTTCCCTCTCACAGAGGCCACCACCCCAGGGAGGCCAAGCCACAGGAGGAGGCTCCTTCTAGCTCTCCCGTAGCTCCAGGAACGAGGGGCCTTCCTGTCTACCCAAGACCCTCCCCTGCCCCAGCCCCCATCCCACAGAACACTCTACTCTCTGGGCCACCCGTGGGCTCCTATCTCAGGGGGAATACTAGACATGTTTAATAACCAGCTTGCTGTGGGTTCTGCCCATTCATAATGGACGGACACCGGCCATAATGCCTCCTCCCCAAGCAGCAAGATTCGCTGACTATGCCCTGTGTCTTGTTTCTTCCCTCAGGCCCCAAATCGTGTCCACTTACCCTCTTTTGCAGCTGCCCTCTGGTGCTGGGATCTTGAGCAGGCTTTATCACCCGCCCTGAGCCTTAGTTTCTGAACCTGTCCAATGGGGATGTAACACTAGCATCTAGTTTTCAGAACTGATGTGACAATTCAGTGATGTGGGAAGCTGCTGTCACTGAGGCTGGCACATCACGGGCTCACGGTTCCTCCGACCCCATGTTCTAGTTGGCCTGGGACAATTTGTGCCTGGTGTCCTGGTGTATTTATTGATAGCATCCCCTTTTTTCATTCTCAGAATTGTCCCAATTTGGACAATAAATGGCACAGTCACTGTCTGTTCTGTTCCCTGTCTTCATTGCTGGAGTCTCTCTTCCTTTGGCCGATGGCAGCCGATGTGGAGGCAAAACACTGGGTTCTTGTACAGCACTGCCACCAAGCTCAGTGTGGCCTCCCTGCGCTTCTGTTTCCCCGGCTGTGTGGAAAATGCCACCCACCCGCCTGCAGGGCACGCCTTGTGTGGTCGTGGTCTGTGCCCCCAAGGCCTGGCACCCAACAGGTGCTTAGTTGGGCAGACGACTACGAAAGGGGCAGCTAGGATTGGAGAGGTCACGCCTGCCCTTGCTTTGCACTCAGGGGGATTCCTGGTCTCTGAGTCAGGGCCGGCATGTGCCTGGTCAGTGCCCCTGAGCCGCCCCAACCCAGGCCAAGGCAGAAGAGAAGGCCCGAGGCACAGGCCCCAGCTTGACTCCAGTTGCTCTGGGCTGTTGCCCTGACTTCTCTGAGCACTTATTTCTTTGGCCTCAGGCTGAGAGATTGGGCAAGATGGTCTCTCGAGCTGCTGCCTATCGGGCCGGGTTCCTGGCCTCAGGTGTCACATGTTGTAAAGAGCTTACGGACACCGAGGCCTGGGTTTGGATCCTGACTCTGCCTGTCAGCGACGCTGGACCTCTCAAGCCGCTTAACCTCTCAGGCCACCGTTTTCCCAAGCGAACTGTAGGAACTTCATAAACATCTGTCCCTCCCACCAGGCTTTGCTTGGAACAGGGGTCCTGCTCTCCTCCATCCCTTTCCACCTGACATGTCCCCCTGGGCGGGGAGGCCGGGACCAGATGTCCTCCGGAAGCTGATGGGAACCTGGTCATCTGTCACCATGCAGTATCTGAGTCCAGAGACGTGTGGCCTGTGGCCTAATACAGACGTAAAATGCAATTTTACTGAGAGGAGAAGGTTCAACAAACCACTGTCCTTGAAAGTGGGCGAATGTGGATAGGACATCAGGCTAGTCCCACCTATTTCCCTCCTTCTTTCAGGACGCACGTTTCCTGAACACTTAACTAGGTGCCACTCCCGTGGTCCGTCTTCACTGCGACTCTGAGAAGTGGGTCTCGTGACTCTCCTTCAGGAGGAAGCTCAGGGAGGTCGCCTTGCCTGGGGCATTCAGACTTACTCCCAGCAGAGGGGAGACTGTCACCATCCCTGCCGAGGGTGCCCGGAGGTTCCTTCTGTTCCTCCCTGCCAAACAGGTGCTTGCCCCTGGGGACTGCCTCTGTTTCCCTCCCCCCATAACCTGACACTTGCCGCCCACCTACTTCTCAGGGACGCTTTGAAGACGGATGAGAGTGTGTTTTCCCAAAGCTTCCGGGGCCTTCTGGGCCTCACTGGGGCGGTGTGTTATTAGCGAAAGCACAATGACAGTCGCGCAACAGCCGTAATGAATGCTCTCTAGACATCCTGTCGCTGAGGCCAAGGCAGGCATCATTGGCTCCATTTTCGCGATGGGAAAGCTGAGGCCCAGATCCTCATGTGTGACCTGCCCACAATGTCATGATGAGTCAGTAGAGGCCTCGTGCAGCCTTTCTCTCCATCTGCTCTCCTTCCGTCCTGGGAAAAGGAGGGTGAGAAAGAAGAATTGCCATCCATGGGAACCTCTGACCTTTCCTTAGACAGCAGAGGGGTGCGGCGGATTTGGTAGCCCCAGCCTGGCAGAGTCGGGGAGTCCAGAGCCCCCTCCCTCACTGGACACCACCCCCAACCTTTTCCAGCTGTTATTTTGAGACTAAGCCATGGCCAAGGTGGGGTCAGGCGCGCACGCGTGTGTGTGTGTGTGTGTGTGTGTGTGTGTGTGTGTGTGTGGGTGTCCTGGTTCTTT
Organism: Panthera uncia; assembly: GCF_023721935.1. Classification (NCBI taxonomy): domain Eukaryota; kingdom Metazoa; phylum Chordata; class Mammalia; order Carnivora; family Felidae; genus Panthera; species Panthera uncia. The sequence goes on along the minus strand of NC_064812.1, from coordinate 14,923,273 downwards.
TAGCCTGAAAAGGAAGAAACTGAAATGGAGGAGGGAGGTGTTGAGGGAGGGCCAAGGACACATGTTTGCTCAGTGCCTTTCATGTTCCACGTACTTTACGTGCAGTTTGCCATCTCGTTCCCATTCTACTGATGAGGCAACTGAGGCCCAGGGGCATAAGCAATTCATATCAATTGCACAACAGGTGAGAGGCAAAGTTGAGATTCCATCCCAGGCTCACTGGCTGGAAGGCTGTTGTTTTGGAAGTAGCCCACCCTTCCCCTTTGGAATTTCTCTGGGAGAGGTGTGGCCTATGCAGTGTGCATGAGTGTGCAACCCGTACGATCGTATAGGGCCTGCATTCAGAGGGACTCTGCCCTTGGTTTAGTTGGCTCTGCTCTCACTGTCTTGAAACTCTTATTAATTTGTGAGCAAGGGGCCCTGCGTTTTCAATTTGCACCGGGCCCTGTAAATTACGTGGCTTGTCCTGGGCCTGTGTGCCAAAGGGCCAGATGCTTCTAACTTGTCAAGGGCCTTGAGCCAGTCACCTCAGCCCAGTGTCCCCATCAACACCACAAGGGATTTGGGGGGAAGGGCCAAGTCGGGCTAGCATCATAGTCACAGGGGCCGAGCCACGAGGGCCTGGTGAGGACCTCTTGCAGGAAGAAGGGGCCTGATGCGGAGAAATCTTGGGGTTCAGCCTCAGAAGACCTGGAACCTGGCAGAGCTTTAGAGTGACTGCCAGGTGCAGAGAGCCCCAGTCTGCTGTGGGTTGGTGGAGGGCCCTAGTCCAGCTCAGTTCAGGAAGTTGCTGAGAAATTGTTGACCTATATAATTCTGACTCTTTGATGGTCAAAACTGCAAGGGAAGTGTGACCAGATTTTTCTTTTAAATAAACACGCTTGGACTGCTTTCAAAGTCGTCACCAGAAGAGACTGTGTGGACTTATTCCAAAGGTGTCACTGCAGGGGATGCTTTGGTGACCTGAGCTCATCCCTGCAGCCTGTGTCTGCTTTTAGCTGCACTTCGGGTGGGCGGAGGGTTCTGTGTGCGTTCTGACACTTGCTCACCGCCTCCCACCTCAGACGCCAGACATGTGACTCTGATTTTCTGCCTCAGGCCCAGTAGTGAGGGCCCACTCAGCCTTGTTCCAGGGTAGCCCGGAAGTCAGAGGTCCCAGAAGAATCTAGCTTCTGTGCTTACAAGGGCAATTTCAAAAGCACACAGTTCTATTGGCCTTTCCTCCTTCTCTGACTTATGCCCCATTCTTCTCATTCCTGCTTCTTGAGGTCACCTCCTAAATAATCTGTGTGAAGCCTAGTCCTTGTCTCAGGCTCTGCTTTTTGGGGGACACAAATAGTTAGAGTCACTTACAGCATTGGTATTCCCTCTTCTGGACTGAGCTTCAGAAGCTGAGACCTGATCTGTCATATCTCTTTGAGCACGGCAAACCTTCCTCTTCCAGGAGGGGGAGATTGCTGGCAGCACGTGATCCAGAGTGAAGCTTGGCACTGAGGTAGGGGATCCGATCTACTTGGTGTAGAAAGGCAGCTGGAGTGGAGGCTAGAGTAGAAGACTGGCCCTTGCCGTGACTTGGGTTCAAGTCCGAGTTTGGTTGTGTCCTTTGCTGTGTGATCTTAGACCGGTGACTTTGCTTTTCTGGGCTTTCATGGGCTTCATCTGTAAAATGGACAGCAGCGTCCAGCTCCCTGATTTGCCGTGAGGATCGAGCATATTTGCAAAATCATTTTGTGGTCAATAAACAGCTGCACACACACAGGTTACGATTGGTTGAGAACAAGATGGCGACTATAAAGTCAAGAGCCGGGGGCCGGTAAATCGTGAAGGCAATACCCCACAGGAGTCTGAACGCATTTGATCAGTGTGAGCATCATTCGAAAGGCCTCCCCGGGGGGCTTCTGGGCTGGGGCAGCTATTTTCTGGTTGTGATCACCCTGGTGCGCTGGTTCTGAAGCAGCGTTGGTCCTCCATGGGCATGCCTTGGACACACTACTGTATAGAGAAATGGTTTGGGTTCTGAGCTTGTTTTGTGGGCATTCCTGAGCTAGTCCTTGAGGAGAAACATGTGACCTCAGGGCTTGGCAGGCAGTCGGTACCCTGGCCTGGTGGGTGTGGGCTGGGGGCCTGGGTGCCCGTGGGCACCCTGTGCTGGGGTCATCCATCCATTCAACAAATATATTTATTGAGCAACGGCTGTGTGCCAGTCACGGTGCGAGTGTGGGGGGCACGCAGGGAGCCGTGGCTCTTTTGGAGCCACATTCTAATGGGAGAGAAGCTGATAAGTGAACACAGACAGGAGAGCAAGTTGTGTCATGATGGAAGATAAAGCGAGGGGAGGAGACGGAGGGGCAGAGAAGGCTGCTGACTGAGAATCACGAAGGGTTTGGGGTAAAGGCAGGGGAAATGGGCACTTAAAGTTCCTGACGTGGGTGAGAGAACAGAGAGGGGAGAGGAGAGAGAGGGAAAGTGAGAGGAAGAGAATAGGAGAGAGGAGACAGTCAGAAAGTTCGGAGAGGTAACAAGGCAATGCAGAGCCGGGGGGGGGGGGTCATGTAGGACTTTGTAGGCCAAGGTAAAGTTCAAGTCTAATCTTTCCCAGTAGCTGCTGTGCGACCTTGAATATGTCCCTGTTACTCTCTCAGCCTAGTCTTCTCAAATGCAAAGTGAGGGCTTTTACCAGGGAAGTGTCCCAACTCTAAAATATCTGCATTTATTTATTTATTTATTTATTTATTTATATGAAATTTATTGTCAAATTGGTTTCCATACAACACCCAGTGCTCATCCCAATAGGTGCCCTCGTCAATGCCCATCACCCACTTTACTTAGGGCACCTAGGCGGCTCAGTTAAGCGTCTGACTTCTGCTTAGGTCATGATCTCTCAGTTCATGAGTTCGAGTCTCACATCAGGTGAGCTCAAGTCCCACTTCGGGGAAACACAAGCCCCGTTTCTCTTTCTCTCTCTCTCTCCCACTTCTTTCTCTCTCCCTGCTGCCCCACCCCTCCTGGGATTCTCTGTGCCCCTGGCTCAGTGCAGCCTCTCTTTCTCTCAGTAGAATAGAATAGAATAGAATAAAATAAAATAAATAAAATAAAATATCTGCTTTTGAAAAGTAGGCCCAGGCTCTGTCCCAGCCAGTTGAGTCAGAATCTTTGGAGATGGGGCTCCAGCATCCGTGATTATTACACCCCCACCCCCTCCAGGTGGCCGTGGCCAGCTAGAACCAAAAAACACCTGACTGAGTCTTGGGGACCGGCAGCAGGAGCTCCCGATGGGCACGTCCCCATCCTTCTGTCCATGCTGCTGTTTTTCCAAAGCTGGGACCACTTTCTGCCAAGGCCAGCAGCCTGCTTCGCCAGCAAACACCCAAATCTGCAGAAAGAGCAGGCCAGCCGCGTCCAGGCCCTTCTTCCTATGCACAGACCCCAGGACCAGAGGGCACAGGGCAGAGGCCACCCTTGGCCCAGGGAGATTTTGTTTACGGTGCACATTTCACTTCTACAGGAGCTGCACAGCTGCGATCTTGCCTCATAGCCGTTGCCAGCAATGGGGGGCGGCCTTCACCCCGCCTGCTAATTTCCCAAGTTCCTCTTTTGGGCATGTGCCTGTCCCTCCGCGTTCCCGTGGCTGCGTGGAAGTGGACCGAGGCCCAGAGGGTGACTAAGAGGGGAAGCCCCTGTGCCGCAAGGCTCCCAGCGGCTCCTGGATTGCGTAAGGGCTATTTTTGAGGCGGTTGCAGACGATGTGATGAATCATAGCAAGCACACATGGCTCTGGCGGGGGACCGTCCTTCCTCATGCTGCTGTGGAAAGAGGAGCTTCTGAAAATGAATCAGCAGCAGCCGAACCCCAGGTCCGTGGGAGGAGGATGAGGGTGCGAGTTACACATTTCCAAAGTATTGGGGTGCGGCCTTCTGGAGCCTGGGCCCGGGGGCTGTGGGGACTCCACTCTTCGGTTTCCTCCGTGACTCAAAGGGCCTCCCTCACCCACTCGAGCCCACCACCTGGAACCGAGTGACACTCCGTCATGGAACAGAGTCCCTTGCACTTAACTGGGGCCTTGAAAACAGAAGAAAGTCTGAGGAAGTGTGGCCTGGGGTTGCTGCTTGATGGTGACACACAGGCTCTGAATCCAGAAGCCGCAGAAGCCTGCCCTTGACTGGGTGGCCCATGGGAGAAATTCCTGCCCATGAGGAGAAGGCCTGAACCGCTGCTCTTAGGGAGAGAGGAGGCCGCTCCTGCTCCCCAAGCTCGCAGGCATTTGAGCTGAGAGGCAGAGCTGACTTTGGAATTAGTCAATACTGGGGTTGAGGTTGAAATCCAATATGGTGCTTTGGAGTAAGTCTGGGGCATAGCTGAACCTTGGCGGTCTCATTTGTAAACTCAGGAAATAATATCTGCCTGGTGAGACTGTTATTAGGAACACACAGGGGTGTATAGGGCAGCAGGTTATATATGCTAAGAACCCAGATTCTACAGCCAGGGGTTTAAGTCCTCACTGTGCTACTCATTAGCTGGGTGTCTTCAGGCAGTTCACCTAACTGCTGTGTGCCCCAGTTTCCTCATCTTTAAATGGGGATGATTTAATAGCAACTATGTCATAGAGTTGATAAATAAACTAATATATATAACATTGAAAGAAAGATGCTGGTCCATAATGAGCTCTCAGCAAATGCTGTCAATTGTTATATAAACTGAGCATCATAGCAAGTTATGATACATACATTTATTATAGCCAGAGCTTAAGAAGGAATAGTTATCATTATCATCATTATCGTCATTACTATTTTTTTTTCCAGAGAGCTGGAGTGGGTTTGGATAAAAGCTGGGGCCTGAATTGGCACTGGGGAGAGGAAAATCTGAAGTCAGAAACAAAGAATCCTAAAATTTGTACGAAACCTCAAAAGACCCGAAATAGCCAAAGCAATCTTGAGAGAGAACAAAGCTGGAGGCATCATGCTCCCTGATTTCAAATTATACTACCAAGCTACAGTAATTAAAACAGTATGGTATTGGCATAAAAACAGAGACATAGATCAATGAAACCAAATAGAGAACCCAGAATAAACTTAAACGTATACGGCCACTTAATTTACAGCAAAAGAGGCAAGAACATACAATGGAGGAAAGGACTCTTCAATACACGGTGTTAGGAAAACTGGATAGTTACATGCTAAAGAATAAAACTGGACCACTATCTTATACCCTACAGAAAAAAATGAACTCAAAATGGATAAAATGGATCAAAAACTTGAATATAAGATCTGAAACCATAAAACTCCTGGGCAAAAATATAGGTGGTCTGTTCCTTGACATTGGTCTTGGTGATGATTTTTTGAAACTGGCAGACCAAAAGCAAAAGCAAGAGCAAAAATAAACAAGTGGGATTACATCAAACTAAAAAGTTCCTGCACAGCAAAGGAAACCATAAACAAAATGAAAAGGTAACTTACTCAATGGGAAAAAATTGCAAATCGTGTGTCTGGTAAGGGGCCAACCTCCAAAATATATAAAGCATTCATACAACTCAATAACAAAAAAAAAAAAAGAAAAAAAAGAAAAGAAAGAAACAACCTACCCCACCCAAGACAATATGATTTAAAAATGGGCAGAGGATCTGAATAGATGTTTTCCCAAAGACATCCAGATGGCCAACAGACACATGAAAAGATGTTCAACATCACTCATCATCAGGGATATGCAAATCAAAACCACAATGAGATATTACCTCACACCTGGTAGAATGGCTAGTATCAAAAAGAAAAGAAATAACAAGTGTCGGCAAGGATGTGGAGAAAAGGGAGCCCTTGTGCACTGTTGGTGAGACTGTAAGTTGGTGTAGCCACTGTGGAAAACAGTATGGAGTTTCCTCAAAAAATTAAAAATAGAACTATCATATGATCCAGCAATTACACGTCTGGGTATTTATCTGAAGAAAATGAACACACTAATTTGAAAAGACATTTGTACCACTATATTCACTACAGCATTATTTATAATAGCCAGGGAATGGAAATCACCTAAGTGTCCACGGATGGGTGACTAGATAAAGAAATTATATAATGGAATATTATTCAGCCATAAAAAGAAGGAAGTGTCTTGCCATTTACCACAACATAGATGGACCTTGAGGGCATTATGCTAAGTGAAATGAGGCAGACAGAGCAAGACAAATATTATGTGATCTTTCTTATGTGTGGAATCTTAAAACACACACACACACACACACACACACACACACACAAGCTTATAAATGTAGAAAATTGATTGGTGGTTTCAAGAGGCAGGGGGTGGGAGGTGGGAGAAATGGGTAAACGTGTGTGTGTGTGTGTGTGTGTGTGTGTGTGTGTGTGTAGTTTAAATAAATTGAATAAAAATTTTTTAAAAATCTGAAGTCAGGAAGATAGTGGAAGTCAGACTTTGGGCCTCTTTTATAATTCTGCTTGGTTTGGTCAAAAGCAGAAGGAGACTTTGCAATTAGCTGGGCTGTTGGAGAGAGATAAAGGGGAGAGTCTGCTTTGGAGAAGACTGGAGCTCCAGGGCGACCCCGTTTATCTCCCTGCAAAGACGGAATGACTTCTCGAATTGCCCCATCCATATGGTGCAGAGAAGACCCCTAGAGATACCCCAGCAGAACGCCCGGCCCCTCAGAAGAATCAGGCTGCTTTGACTGAGATGAGAGTTTCCACTCACACATTTTGTCAGAACAACATGCTCTATTGGGCAAGAGCTAAAAATTCGAGAGATTTTCTGTGGCCGCTGCTGCTGGTGAACATGTTCCCTTATAGATGTGTTGTTAGTAGGGTTTGAAATCCTGGCTCGTAGCTCTTCTGTGCATAAGCCTGACAGCTGGGCTTGAGGTTAACCTAATTTCTATAACCAGAATGTCCTAATAGAGTGGTTCTCACCCTTGGCTGCAAATTTGGATCACATGGAAAGCTTTGAGAAATAATGGTGCTTGGGCCCCACCCTCGACTAATTGAATCTGAATGGGTAGATGAGGCATTGTATGGTTTAAAAGCTCTCTAGATGGTTCCAGTGTGCGCTGAGGATTGAAGCCTATGACTCCACTCCATCCAGCTGCTCTGAATTGACTTTTGTTCTGTTTCTTTCATACTCAGCTACCTGCCCCTCCCTCCACACTCTACCTGGCTCCCTCCGTTCCATGATTCCCTTTTATGTTCTCCTCCCTCCGCTTCATTTTACTGTGATCCTTTCCATTTGTATACATTCCAATGAGTTCGATTTGTTGAAACGATTTAGTCATTCCTGTAGTATTTATTGAGCGCCTGTTGTATACCTGGTATTGATCTAGGAAGGGCAGACAGCAGCATGAAGCAGGCAAAGACAAATTCCTGCTCTCATGGAATTAGAAGAGGAAGTAGAAACAAGCTAATATATAGAGGATGTTTACAAACGGAGATTAGAAAAATAAATCAGGGAAAGGGCTGTGAAGAGTGATGGTGGTCAGAGCAGGTGACATTTGAGCAGAGACCTGAATGACATGAAGGAGCTGCTCTAAGGTTATGTGGGGGTAGAACATTCCAGAAAAAGGAAAGAAATTATGGAGGCCTGAGCAGTGAGCACACTGAGGACATTTTCTTCCAGCTCACTCCATTCCACTGTTACATCTCATCCTTTTATCATCCAACCCATCCCAATGCCTTATGGGCTCTGCTATTTTATTATGTTCAGTCCCAACTAGTTTCTTTTGAGTCAGTTTAACCAACTAGGCCACTAGTCCAATGTAAGGTAACAGGTGGAGATACAACAAATGCCAATTCAGAGGGCTGCTGGTAAAGACAGTGCTGTGTCCTTGGGCTCAAATCTGGATAGCCGTTCCGGCTGACAACCGCATGTTAAAACCATGTGCAGGTTTGGAGAGAAGATAGAAACTGGTTGCCTCACGTGTATTTCCCCACGTGCAGCCCTGCTGATCTCATGGATTTTTTGTTTGATGATACACTCCAAATATAGGGCCACAGTAGACATCAGAAACCCATCAGGATTCAACATCTATTCTCTTATTCCTTTTCTTACCTGCCGTAGTGTCTGAAATTGCCTTCTTTGGGTTGCTCAGTTAGAAGCCTTCTAGAGAGGAGCATGTTTAACAGGGATCAGGTGTCCACTTATTTTGTATTAGAATCTCTTAAAGTTGTACACAGACTGAGATCTTGAGGGAATAAGATGTGAGACAGTGTCTTAGTCTTCCCGGGGTTCGATAACAAAACACCACGGACTGGGTGCCTCCAGCAACACATGTATCTTTGTCACAGTTCTGGAGACTCAAAGTCCAAGACCGAGATGCTGGCAGATTTGGTGTCTGGTGAGAACTCTCTTCCTGGCTTGTAGATGGCTGTCTTCTTGCTGTGTCCTCACATGCTGGAGAGAAAAAGCCCTCTGGTCTCTCCAACTCTTCTTATAAGGACCCTGGCCCCATCATGGGGGCCCCACCTTCATGAACTCATCTAAATCTGATCACCTTCTCAAGGCCCCCCATTTCATCTGGGATTAGGACTTCAATGTATGAAGTTTGGGAAGGGAGAAACATTCAGCATTGAATCCATAATAATAGGCAAGGTTTGTTTGCAAAGAGGGGAATGAATAGGAAAAGATCTGGTAAAGTAGGGGGCATCAGGATATGTGTGCATATCCCAGGGTAGTAGAAGGGCACTGAGGCCACAGAGATGGAGTGAACAAGGAAGGTCAAAGCCACACATGTCTACATCAATGTTCTATCAATGGCCAGACGGGTGTCTTGTCTGGCAATTGTGAGACTTGTCTGCAAAGTGATTGACACATCTGCCATTGAGAGGTGAGGTCTATGTCCCCTCCCCTGAAACTTGAGCTGGCCCTTATGACTCTCTTGTAAGCAATAAAACGCAGTAGACTTTCTGCTGCGTGAATTCTGTAAATGAGATCATAAAAAAGCCCATGGAGCTTCTGCCTGGTCCTCTGGAGTCACTCACTCTAGAGGAAGCTGGCTGGCATGTATTAAGTCCAACTACTCTAGCACCACCATGCTGGAGAGGCGTATCTGAGCACCTAGCCGAAACCCAGCCTCCACTACAGCCATCTGCAACTGGGCCTGGATGTGACTGAATAATTTCGGATGTCCAGCCCAACTGAGCCTTCGGATGAGTGCAGCCCAAATCGGCATGGACTCCAATCTCATGAGAGGTCTGAGCAAGGACTCCCAGTCAAGCCCTTTCTGAATTCTCAACTCACAGGAATCATGAGCAACATAAAATGGTGATTGTTTTACAGCACATAAGTGTTGGGTAATTTATTCCATGTCAACAGTAACCAGAACACCTTGTACCCAGCCAGCTCTTTGTGTTTATGGGCTGAACATCCAGAAAAATGACAACAGCAGCACACAATGGGCTGTCCTTGGGTAATTGGAAAGGAGAGAGGGGAAGAAAAAGGGCTTCCAGAGCAAAGAACTTAAAGACTTGGAAATGATTTTATTTTTATTTAAAGTTTATTTATTTTGAGAGAGAGAGAGAGAGAGAGATATACAGAGAGAAAGAGAGAGAGCGTGAGCAGGGGAGGGGCAGAGAGAGAGGCAGAGAAAGAATGCCAAGCAGACTCCCTGCTCAGTGTGGAGCCTGATGCAGGGCTCGATCTCAGCACTGTGACGTCATGACCTGAGCCAAAATCAAGAGTTGGTTGCTCAGCTGATGGATCCACCCAGATGCCCCTGGAAATGATTTTAGAGAGTATCTTGCCCAATGCCCTTCATTGGAGAGGCTAGGGGAAGTGACTTGTCCCAGGATCATATGCCAGTGACCCAGGGCTGGGAAACAAACTCCCACACCTAGACTCCTATTTTCCTTCCTCAGTTTTCTAGGGCTATGGGGATGGGGCAGTAGGGAGGTTGGTTCCAGTTCCCTGGGATGGGTTTGGATTTCATTAATTAAACACCACTCTAGACCCCTCTGGAAGTGACTCCTCATGGAATTGGTTGCCTAGAATGTCCTCCCTCTCTTCTTCTGTGTGCATCTAGATCCCCCCCCCCAGGCCATCTTCTTTTTGATGCATTCATTGATTTCATACATAAATATTTATAAGGCACTTCTTATTTGCCAAGTGCTGCTCTGGGATCTGAGGCTCCCCTTATTGAATGAGGTAAACATCGACCCTGCCGCTCTGATCTCCTCATTTGGAAGAAATAGCACTTACCTTGAACTCCAGGCCTGTTGCCTTTACTTTCTGTAGGATGCCACCCTTCTGGGTAATAATGGGGTTCACGACTCATCTCTGGAATGTAAGCTCCTCCAGGACAGGATTAGTGTCCGATGTGTGCCTGTCTCCTCTAAAGCACGTGGCTCTCAGCACTTTGACACAGCTGCCTTTGTAAGGTCTTGAGTTCCCTGCCACTTTCAGATTGGGGGTGGGAGGACTAAGGTGTCAGAGGATTAGATAGGGATCAGCAAATGAATCAGACACAGGTTGATTTCTATGCCCATATTTTTCAAACTGGAGATTGTTAATTCTTAGTGGGTTTTGAAATCAATTTAGTGGATCATGATTAACATTTAAGAAGGAGATGGAAGAGAAAACATGGGTATATTGTTTGTAGTAAGCCTTAAAGATTAATTTCTGAAAATATATTGTTAGATACATATGCACATACTGGATGTGTGTGTGTGTGTGTGTGTGTGTGTGTGTGTGTTCATGTTCTGTGTCATAATGCAAAATGCATTTCTTGGTCAAAAATATTTGAAAGCCACTGCTCTAGGCTGTATTGCCTTGAACACACCAGTCATAAATAACTTTTTATTGAGCACCTACTGTGTGCCAGGAATTACTCTTGAAACTGAATAGTTCCTTCTCCAGAGTGGAAGTGAAGTCCCTTTGACAGCCCTTCCTGTCTTCTCTCCCCACCCCAGTGAGTTGACATCCCAGGTCGGCCCTCACCCAGCCTGTGAAAAGGGAGCTGCCCCAACAGTCTCCCAGTGAGGCCAAGCAGAAGGTACTGGGCTGAGACTGAAGGGCTCTCTCACCGGAATGTGTCCTGTACAGACAGCCACCCCTCTCTGGGCAGCACCGCAGGGGTGAGATCTGAGGGATATGCATCACTGAGCTGCTTGGCGTCTGGACCGCCATCCCCACACCTACCCCAGCTGGGAGGTTGCTCAATCTTCCAGGCCTCTTGCTTTCCAGGGTGTATTTTTTTCATTTATTTCCATTCTTAAAGTGCAAACACAATGACACGTATCCACGACTGGATGTGGGCAGGTGATTCTAATAGGAGCCACAGTGAGGAGGACAGACGGCCCTTGCCCTGCATTTTCAAGTTGTGGGTCACAGAACATCAGGGCAGGCAGAGTGTCCAGCCCCCTAATTTTATAATGGGGGAAACTGAGGCCCAGAGAGGGGATGGAGTTTTCCAGACAGCAAAGCCATGAGGGACTTAGAGCAGTCATTCTCCTGCAGCTGGGTTCTGTTGGTGGGAGAGGGGGCGCTGGCTGTTGTTGGCAACGGAAGGTGCCTTCACACAAGCTCTTCCTCTACAGCGCCGAATCCCTGCGACAGAGTCTCTCCCTTAGCCTCACCCGTCGGGGGTGCACCTGCACCCTGCACCTCCAGGGGAAGCAAGGTTCAGGGCAAGTCAACTGCTGCCGTATGGGATTGACACATACCACAGCCTCATGAGAAAAGGAACAATACTCGGTTTTCCAAACTATCACAAGATAGGCTTCAGCTAAAGCAAAGGCAGAGTCACAGGAAAGATCCACAGTTCTTACTCCGACTAGAAACATGTTGGCAGTATCCCTGACTGGCTGGCGCTCTCAGACAGCCCATTCTGAGCCAAAACTCCTTGGGAGAGCGTCAGAGAGCCTTTTCCTGGGCAGCTGTTGGCAAGGCACGCGGGCAGAATTGGTCCCCAAACAAATAAGACCCATAGAGACCCAGCTTGAGCAAACCCATGGTAAGAAGGATCTATAGAAAAAAAATCTGGGTTGGAGGGAGTCTTGAGAGCTTTTTACTCAGTGGTTCCCAAAATGTGTTCTGTGGCACCTTAAGGGCTCCCTCCCCTCTTCAGCCAGGGCGGATCTGCCACAGGAGTAGACGCTGTGGGTCTCCTCCTAAGGCTGGCTGTAAACTCCACCACACAGCATCTTTCGCCTTCAGATTTGCCTCTAACCCCATGGAGGCTTATCGCCATTTGTGCCATAACCGGGACCTGCTGCGGGGCACTTTCTCCTCTGGGTTCCGTTCAAAGCTGGCACTCTTGTGTGTGACATGGGAACTGGCTTAGAACAATAGTCTCCTGTGTGGAATATGTTAAATCCAGAACCCGAAGAGGCTTTCCAGGCGGTGTGCTTTCATCTGAGTCATGTGAGGCGCAAGACACAATCATTTGCCCTTTGCTTTGGAGGAGACGTCCTGGCCTTTCCCAGAACCCATTAAATCTGATGTGGCAGGACCCTGACTCTTGGTGGGATCCATCTCCGTCCTCCGGAGTGCTCGCATCTTCTCCAGACCTCCAAGGTACTTGCTGCTTCTTGCTCATTACCTACTGGTAATTATTAATTAATTACATTAATTACTGTAGTTACAGTCGCCTGGTGCCACGTTGTGTGGAATGTCCACTTCTCTTCAGACTGTGTTATGCCAGGGAGTAGAAGGGTCAGGGTGACCCTGGGGGGAAGGCTGTGAATGTAGAGTGTTATCCATTCCACAGGAGTGTGAGCTGATTCTGGTCCTCCTTCCCGAGAGAGATGTAGAGAAACACACCCACCCCTTCAGCAGCCACGCTCCATCCCGGGCTGTGTTAACCTGCTCACTAGACGTCACATGCAGCACAGCAGTTACGGTTATTGCTACTACTTGGTGGTGTGGACATCAGTGTCAGCCTCCAGATCCTTCTGGTTACTTTTAGTGGCCAGGCTGGCACATTAAGTGAAGACATGGTGTGGACTACTATTCCTGTATCTTTTAGATCTCTCGGGGTGGCATTAATCTCCGTCATGATGCAATATTGATTTCGATGTTCTGTCTCAGCTAGTGGTGGGGGGGTGGGTGGAGGCAGTTTCAGAAGTTTCTGCTTGCCCTTACCTCACAGGCCAGGGAAACAACATGCAAGTTCTGCCCACTGTCAAGTGTGTCCATTCCAGCTGCAGTCAGGGGCTGAGGAAATGACTACTGGGTGAACGCCTGGAACTTCTATGAGCTACGTCTGAGCAGGGACTCCAATTGTTACCTGACTCCCAGACATTTTTTTTTTTTTGAGAGAGAGAGTGAGGAGGGGGGGGGGGGGGGGGGGGGGACAGAGAGTGGGCAAGAAAGCGACTCCCAAGTAGGCCCCATGCTGACAGCGCAGACCCCGATGTCTTACGAACCGTGAGATCATGACCTGAGCTGAAATCAAGAGTTGGTCACTTAACCAACTGAGCCACCCAGGCTCCCCCCAGACATTCTTATTCTAACAGGGGCCGGGATAGTATTTTGGGTTTCATGTGTCAACTCAGACCTTGTATCCAACAGTCCTCAAAATTGAAAATGGGCCGAGGTCTGGAAACTTGGCAGGAGATCCTGATCTGTGATTTATTCTGATTGTATACATTGAGCAATCCCCTTGCTGGCTGCTCATCTAACATGCCTTTAGGAATGTCGTGTTTTATTAACATCTTCATAGCCGTTTGTGGGTCAGGCCCCTAGCTGCCTCCATGACTTTGCTGCTTATCACAATATTTGCACTTAGCTTGTTTCTGATGATTAAGTGCCATCTGGCATCTATTATTTTGGGATCCTATCATTCTCATTCCTATCAGAGAAGCCTGGCAGACCCTATGTTTCCTGGCTGAATAATAACTTGGCCTCTGTTAGGAGTTTGGCAGTTGGGAGGTGATGTGTGTGCTTGTATGCGGGGTGTGCCTAAAGTGACCCAGGGTGGGGTTGTGGGGTGGGGGCATCATCTTTAAGGGATGGGAGAGCACTAGTATTTACTAGGAGTCCTAGGCCACTTCTGCAGGCTTAGAGAGTTCTGGATGTTCTGAGGCTTCAATGTTCTTGAGTGCATCCACACCAGAGTCTCTATCCCAAGTAACAAGGCTCCACTACTTTCTTCTTCTTTTTTGTAATGTTTATTCATTCATTTTTTGAAAGAGAGAGAGAGAGAGAGAGAGAGAGAGAGAGAGAGAGAAAGAGAAAGAGAATCTGAAGCAGGCTCCAGGCTCTGAGCTGTCAGCACAGAGCTCGATGTGGGGCTCGAACTCCTGAACCATGAGCTCATGTCCTGAGCCGAAGTCGGATGCTCAACCGACTGAGCCACCCAGGCCCCACTACTTTCTAATTAAAGCTCCGAACTTGGCATAACAGGATTGCCAGGGTTGAGATTTTTCTGGTGATCTGTTACTCCTACAATGAAGACCTGGGCCTGATTCTCAGTCCTTTCTGTCTTCTGACTGTACAACATGAGAGTTCTTCAGATGGTGCCAAAGAGGCCTTCTGACTTCTACACTTTTGCCTTAAATGGGTGATTTTCATTCTTCTTCTTTAGTACATTAATGGCATTCAGTGAGAGCCATCCAATTTTATTGTCATTATAATTGGAACCTCATGCAAGCCTCTCAAAAGCCTGAGGCACTGCACCCCCCAGTTCATTCCCTCCCACAGATAACCCATTCCAGTTTGCCACCAGTAAAAGGCTTCAAGTTTACTTACTGTGAACTTCATGTTTACAGCCCAGGGGCTGGAGTATCTGTGCCAGCCAGCCAGCGAATGGGCGATCCAGCCCCCCAAATCCCGTTTAATCTGCTTCCTTAGACCACCCCACTTCTGGTACCAACTCCCTAAAGTCAGACACTCTGGGAGATAGATTCTGGGACAGAAATTTGAATCCAGGGTGTATAATGGGAAGTGCTTTGGGAACGACACCTGCAAGGGAATTAAGAATGTGGGATTTGGCAGGAGGCAAACTGAACTCTGATGCAGTCACGAGAGAGTCCTTGGCCGATCCCAAAGGGAGCTCTGAGGCTGAGCTGGCCCTGCAGACTCGTCCCAGACGGAGCCCTTGGAACGTCTACATTGACCAGTAGGCTGCTCGCAGGAAGGAGAGATGACTCTGGGTAGGGCAGGGCCCTTCCGTTAAGAACAATTCCTGTGGGGGCGCCTGGGTGGCTTCCTCGGTTAAGCGTCCAACTTTGGCTCAGGTCATGATCTCACGGTTGGTGAGTTCGAGCCCCACATCGGGCTCTGTGCTGACAACTCGGGGCCTGGAGCTGCTTTGGATTCTGTGTCTTCCTTTTTCTCTGCCCCTCCCCTGCTCACGCTCTGTCTGTCTCTCTCTCTCAAAAAAAAAAAAATTAATTAAAAAATAAACATTAAAATTTTTTTTAAAAATTAAAAAAAAAAAAAGCAATTCCTGTGGAGGGACAATCCCTGGGTAAACGAGGACCTGGGTCCTAAAGGGAATCTGGGCAGAGACCACAGTGTAGCGGTACAGCTGTGGTTCTCAAAGTGGGTCCCCAAACAAGCAGCATCCGAATCACCTGGGAAGTTGTCAGAAGTGCAAGATCCTGGGCCCCACCCCAGACCCGCTGCTGACTCAGAACTCTGGGTATAAGATCCAGCAGCCTGTATTTTTTTTCCCCCCCAGCAGCCTGTATTTTAACAAAACCTCTCAGTTAGTTTGATGCTCTGGAAGTTGCGTTCCACCATCCTACAAGGAGCAAGATCTAGCAGATCGTTAATGAAGAAAAGGATTATGGGAAGTGTCTGCCTAGCGGTAACTATTTGTAAATGGCTTCCTTGGTCTATTCTCAAAAAATGCATTCATTCATGTCAGGACTAATGCGTGAGGGCACCTGGCTCATTTGTTTTACCGGCTTTGGCCCTGCGGTGTTTCCCAAACGAGGTTCCAGCAGCCTTCGGGAAACACCAAAATCCCACTGGAAAGGGTGTGGGCATTGGCATCAGGAGGACCTGGGTTTGGAGCCTGGCTGTCCGGCTCCTCTGATGGCGCGATCCGAGGAGACCACGTTCCCTCTCTTCTCGGAAGAAGGAAGGCTTTGATGTGAAGAGCTACAGGAAATCACAGCTCTGACTGTGAAAAATGTGCCCCCCTCCCTTGCTCTGCCAGTGTCCAGGGTTCTAGCTGTGCTCTGCCATGGCCACAGATGTGGTTGCAGGCACACCCCTTCCCTTCCTGGGGCTGGCCCCTAGCTACACGGCCCAAGGGCACTGATCTTGACAGATCCTGAACTTCCTTGCGGCCCACTATCCGACTGCGTATGTGTGGGTGTCATCTTGGCCACCCTTGTCCCCCAGACTTTTGGGGCCCCAGGAAGGGAGGAGTCCTCCAGGATATTTAAAATCTCCCTTTGAATACAGTCGTAGCTCCTGCCATGGCCCAGGAGGCCCCACTTCCATGATGTAGAGGAACAGGAGACCTCTCGGATCTTACCCTTCTCATCCTACATGCTCCCGCCTACTCTGTCCCTTCCTTGTCCTGGGGCAAACCAGCCTTTCCCATCCGACAGCCTCTGCATTTCAGTTCAGTCTGCTGGAACACTCCACCCCAGCTCCTTGCATGGCTGGCTCCTTCTCCTCCTCTTCTTCTTCTGTTATTTATTTATTTATTTATTTATTTATTTATTTAGAGAATGAGCAGGGAAGGGGCAGAGAGAGAGGGAGACAGAATCCCAAGCAGACTCCGCGCTGTCAGCACAGAGCCCAGTGCGTGGCTCAAACCCACGAATCACGTGATCGTGACCTGAGCTGAAATCAAGAGTCAGATCTCCGACCGACCGAGCTGCCCAGGCCCCCCCTTGTCATCTTCTGGGTCTCAGCTTCTTGCCACCTCCTCAGAGAAGCTTTCCTGAATCACGCCCACTCAGTTAGCATCCACTCCCTGGCCTCAGCTGCTGTCGCATCAGCCTTCGTGGGTCTCCCTGAAAGCATTGCTCACAGTCTGAGGTCCTCTTGTATCCTTTCCGCGTGGGTTTACTTGGCTGTGGTCTGTGCCATCCACCGGAACACACAGCTCTGTGAGGCCGGGACCTCCGGTCTGGCCCCACTCATGACAGTGTCTCTAGCTACGGACCCTAGTACATGGCACCCAAAGAATACATCCGAGTGGGTGAGAGAGTGGGGACCTGTTTCTGGGAACTCAGGCTGAAGCTCTCCCTCTCTCTCTCTGGCTCTCGTCTCTGAGAAATGGGTTTTGTCAGGCAGGCCCGTTCCCTGACACCACCACGTTACTGCCCCCATGGCTCATGCCATCCAGCCTCAGGAACTTCTGGGATGTGCCAGATGGGCTGGGCCTGGCTCTGCTGCCGTGAGTGCCCCCTCCCAGCTCCTGGCTCCCGGCAGCCTTCTCAGGACTCTGAGGCCAAGGGAGAGAGGTGCGGGGGGGAGAGAAGAGAAAAAGAGGCTGGACTTGGCTTTGCCCTCCAGTAGAGCAGCAAACCAACGCGCAGTATCTGGTTTTGGATTTCAGAGAGGATGTGAGCACAGCCTTGGTTACGCCAGCCTGGGTGGGTGGGGAGGGGGATGGAGGGGGTTATGTCACTGGTGAGGTGCGGTGGTGTAACGTAGGGTGACAACACGGGGCCGGATGTGGTGTCAACAAACACGGGCAGGAGCTGGGCTGCTGGCTGGGAGGTAGGGTGTTGGGGTGACCCCTCAGGGAAGGGAAGAGAAACGGTCATTTCCTGATCAGGTCTACCAAGGCGCCAGGTGCTTTCTCATGGAGAGTTCCACGAGGCAGGGCCCGTTTTACTGATGTCACTTTTCCCTGTGAGGAAATCGAGTTTAAGAGTTGAAGTAACGTGGGGCGCCCGGGTGGCTCAGTCGGTTAAGCGCCCGACTTCGACTCAGGTCATGATCTCACAGTTTGTGGGTTCGAAGCCCACGTTGGGCTCTTGCTGACAGCTCGGAGACTGGAGCCTGCTTTGGAATCTGCGTCTCCCTCTCTCTCTGCCCCTGCCCCGCTTGTGCTCTGTCTGTCTCTCTCTCAAAAATAAATAAACATTAGAAAATAAAAAGGAAAGAAAGAGTTGAAGTAATGTGGCCAAGATCCTTTGGCCCAGGAATAGAGAGGGATGCAAAGGCAGTTCTGTCTCAGTTTCGTTCCCTCCTCCTTGGGACTCCGGGTAGACATTGTCCCTCAACTACTTCCCAGCCCTGTGAGGTCGGACAGGTTCCTCACCCTCTCTGTCTCAATTTTCTCAGTTGCATGGTGGTGTCATTATCTTCCCTGGCCCAGTTGAGGTAAGGGTTGAGTGAGTGGCTCTTGTGGAGCCCTTAGAAGATCTTCCTTCCGGGGAGCACAGAAGTCCCAGCCCTCCGGCCTGGGGAGCATTGGAGAGGGAGGGAATGTAGAGGTGGGAAATGAGATATCCTCTGACCAGAAGCTGCCTTTAGGCCCCTGGAGCTGGAAAAAGTGGACCTTCTGTTTTTCTGAGGGCCTGCTCAGTAGGTGTCTCTGTCCACACTGTATGGTGACACCCGGGTCCATCTGCCTCCCACCTTCTCGCACTGTTGGCGATAAGAGCGGGGTGAGTTTGCAGGGGGAGCGGTGGCTGAGAGTCCAGATGAAAGGACTCGAATGAGGAGTGGGTGCCCATCATGGACCAGGCCCTGGGTGTGGCACTTGAGATCCTAGATCTCACTGACCCTACCTGAGACGTGAAGTCGACAGTCATCCCGGCTCTCTCTGTTCTCCTTTTCCTGACCAGCAAAAAGGGGCGAGGGCCCCTTTGGAAGGGGCGAGGCCACATCAGCAGTCACACACCCTCTAGTGATACAGCTGCATTGGAACTCATGTCCACCAAGGAAACTTGCATGGCTTCTGGCTTTGCTGTGACTGACCAGCTCTGTTGGCCTGTGCTTCTGCTCCTCGGGACTCAATTCCCTACATCTATAAAATGAGAGGTTGGACCAGATGACCTTTAAGAGTCCTCGCAGCTCTAACACTTCCTGGGTCACCATCTTGGAAATTCTGGCCCAGGTCTTGCTTTGTGAAGCCGTTCATTCCCTTGTCTTTCTTTTGCTGCAGAGCTGGGAGGTCCCTTAGGTAGGACCCAAATGGCAGCAACTGGGCCAGCTATGCTGGGACCAAGACTTAGTGTCATTTGGGGTCTCTGGCTCTAAGAAGGATTCCTAGAAACTACACTCTACAGAAGACATGGTATCTTTTTTTCCAGCCTCCCATTCAACCAAGAGTTGAGTATGTTTTCTCTTTTTTTTTTTTTTTTTTTGGTTGGGGGGAGGCTCTCTCCTCTCTCTCTCTCTCTGTCTCTTGATTGTGGTAAGATACACATAACATAAAATTTGCTATTTTAACCATTTTAAAGTGTATAGTTCAGTGGCATTAAGAACATGCACAGTATCGTACAACCATTACTCCATCCACGCCCAGAACTTTCTCATCATTCCAACTGAAACTCCGCATTATGCAACACTGTAATAACCCCCTGATGCCATGATGCTGCACCCCTCTCCCCCCAGCCCCTGGTTGCAGTACCCTCTTACACCAAGACTCCATCATAGCTGAGTCCCCAGGCGCAGGGAGAAAGAAATGGACCCCAAATGTGATTGGTTTCCAAAGGGTCAGGCACATTCGTAAGCACAGGGCAAGAGAGTCCGTGTTAGGTTCCGTGGTTTGAGTAACGCAACGCAGCCTCATGGCTTCCAGTCATCTCTGCCCGAGAGGCGGGTGCACTATGGATCTTCATTAATTGTCCTTTCCTGGGGGTTCTCTCTTTCAGTGTCACTCCTTGTGTTCTTTGACTCTCACAAGCACAGCTGGTGTTATAAGAACATTGGGCCACTGAGGGTCAGGAGACCCGCTTTCTAGTTCTGGCACTGCCTCCGAATGTATGATCTTGAGTAACCAGCATGGCCTCTGTAGGCCTCAGAAAGCCACGTGGAGCTAAGAACACCCTCATCTGTCAAGTGGAGTAAGGTATCAACTCTTCCAGGGCTGGGCGAATCAAATGAGCTACTTCATGAAAAGGTGTTAAGTGGAGCTCGAGTAAAAGGGAGAACAGATCAAAACTGTGAGGTCAGCCCACTTATTTCTCCTCATCTCAGGAAGCGGCTCTGAGGGAGATGGCATGGCAGCCTCAGGCCCCTATGGCTGGTTCTAGAGATGTCTCATGGGGAAGTTTGCCAAAGGCCAGAGCTGGTTCTCAGCCTCCCTTATTACCCACCGTCCCCACGGGCTTGGGAGTTTGCCAATTTTAGGCAATATTTTCCTTATGCCTTTGAGGTAGTGTATCCCCCAGCCCAGGGATCGGTCCGAGTGGTGAGCTATTTTTACCACCACACTTCTGACTCCAACCGTGTGGGCTTTTTTTTTCTCCCACAAACCAGTTCTCCAACTCTGCAGACAGCAATCTGGTGTCCTAAATTCAATTCAGTTCTGACACTAACTACCTAGAGTTAGTGCCAGACTCCACGAGTTTCAGGGCTCAGTCTCATAGGATTGTCTTTACTTCAGAGGCTGGTCCCAAGTGTTGGGTCCCTAGGTTACCCACACTGCCATCTGGACTTGGTCATAAAGTCAGGGGGTTCTCCACACCTTCTTCTTTTAAGGTTGGATAATTTACTAGAATGGCTCACAAAACCCCAGGAAATATTTTACTTGCTTTTATTGGTTTATTATGAAGGAGACAAAATGAATAACCAGATGAAGAGGTACACAGAGCAAGGTCTGGAAAGGTCCTGGGCACAGGAGCTTCTGTCTTTGTGGAGTTGGGGTGTGCCACCCTCCTGGCACACGAATGTGTTTACCAACTCAGATGCTCTCTGAACCCCGTTGTTTAGGGGTAAAGTTTTATGGGTGTTTCATAAGGTAGGCACAATTGATTAAAATATTGACCACTGGTGATTGGCTTAATCTCTAGCCCCTCCCCCTTCTCCTTAGGTTGGAGGGCAGAACTGAAAGTTCTAAGCTTCTAATCAAGATTGGCCCTTTTTAGTGACTAGTCCCTGCCCTGAAGTGATCTAGGGGCCCACCTAGAGTCACCTCATTAGAATAAAAAAGACTCCTATCACCCTATCACACAAGAAACCCCAAATACTTTAGGAGCTCTGTGCTAGGAACCAGGGACAGAGACCAGAAATCTTTGTATGACCCCACAGGCAGTGAGAAAGGCCCTACTCAACTGTCAAACATGAGGTTTAGCCAAATAGAGCTGGGATGTCATTCTATATCATGTTCCTTTGTGAAACCTCCATTCACCAAGGGCATAAGCTGCAGGGACGCTGAGTTTTCACCCCCCTTCCCCATGTGTAAAACAGAGATGTATTAGTTAACTATTGCCGTGTAACAAATGACCCCAAAACTTAGTGTTTTAAAACAACAAACATTTGTTATCTCACCATTTGTGTGGGCCAAGAATCTGGGTGCAGCTTAGGTGGGTCCCCTGACAGCTACTAGGAAAGGGGGCCCCCTGAGGGGAAAGAGCATCAAAGGGCACTGGAGCTGGTGCGTTTGGATGGATAGAGGGATGGATAGACATGCTCGGGAGGGAAAGAAAGGAAATTTTCATTCATCAAGTGTTTTCTAATGTGTGAGATACACATATTCCTCTTTCACCTCTACCACAGCACTGTGATGTCTGCATGATCATCTCCACTTTATAGAAGAGGAAGCTGAAGTTCCAAGAGATCAAGTGTCTTTTGGTGAACCGCACAGCTTAGGAAATGGCAGAGCTGGATTTAAGAGCAGGCCCATGCAACTCAAGAGTCAAAGCTCCTTTCACATGAAGAATCTCAAAATTTGAAGGTCTCCATCAAGTGTAAATTTTAGTACCATGCATTATAAGAAGGAGAATATCTAATTATCCGTCTGCTTATGTATTCAACAAAAACTTAGAATTCTTACTATGTGTAGGACATTTTAAGGGGTTGGGGATGGTGCAGGGACTAAAACAGACCTGTTCTTGGGTTCATAGAGTTCATCATTTAGCCCCCAAGTCTTCCTCTAGGAAGTTGTGACTATTTATCACTCACTCACTGTAGGAACTTGTGACTGTTTATCATTCACTCACTGGTCCATCCATCCATCCATCCATCCACCCATCATCCGTGTATTCATTTGGTTGACTCACATGTTTATGCTTTAATTTTTTCATATGCTCACTCATGTACTCATTTAACCGTTTTGTCACTCTTTCCCCTCATGGATTCATTCAAGCCCTTAGAAGTTTTTTCTTTGATTCATTCATTTATTCATTCAGATCCATTCTTCTATTCCCTTGCTCTCTTCATTGACCTATTCAATGACCTAATTCATTTATTCACTCACTGTCACATTCATTCATTTTTTCCAATCATTTACTCATCAAACATTTGTTAGGCCTTTTTGTGTTCCAGGGGACCCAGACACGGTCATCTGCAAGTTCTATAGAAAGGCGGTTGCTGCCCTTGTCTTTTTTGATGGGCCAGAGAAGAAGAAGCCTCTGTGGTGTCCATGTAGTGGGAACCGCCAAGCAGCGGTGGAGGGCAAACAAAAACTGTAGCCTGCCATCGCTCTCCCCGAGCTGGGGAGCCTCTCGGGTGAGGCAGCCATCTTCCCACAAAGCGTCATGTGTGGCCACCTCCTTGGAAGTGATCAGCTCTCTGATTTCCCTCCTTGCCCCCCTCAGAGAGGGCGCCCTTGAAGCTACTGGTCTTCCCAGCTCTGGGCGAGGGCTGAGAAGGGACTGGCAGCGTGGAGGCAACGTCCAGGGAGATATGAAGCCTGTTCTGTGAGGCTTATCTCAGGCCTGTGTGGCAATTAAAGACAGAAGCCACAATTGGAGGAGAAGCTTGTGATCTTATCAGCAACTGTTGTTTTTGTATTTATCTGGGGGTAGGGATGAGGTAGGGGGGTGGGAATGGGATGGGGTTGTCGCAAAAGGAATTTAGATTAGACACCTGGAAGAACTTCCCAGCGTCAATGCTGTGAGGTCAAAAGGAGATCCAGCAACTGCCTTTTACCTTGAACCCCGTGGTCCAATGCTCGTTATGAACAGGTGTTCAGTAAATGCTCACTGAACACAGGCCTAGGAGTGTGGAGACTTCGGTCAGAAACCCCTTTCTGTCAGTCATTCCCACTGGGGCCGTTTCTTCTCTGTATTTTATTCCTTTCAGCCTCCTGTCTTTATCAGCCTTGTAGGGTTGTGGAGGGAGTTAAGTGCCCCAATATGTCAATGCCTGGCACAAGGTGCATGCTGGAGAAGTATTTGTGGCATCTGAATTCTGGAGTCTCTGTGCCCCATGGTAGTGTCATAAAAATAGATCCAGTAAAATCACTAACATGATTTAATTTAGGGGGGCACAAAGCGTTCATCTACGTTGGTTAGCAGCCAGCGGGTTTTGGAGTGAGACAGACCCGAGCGATATTTAGAGCTGGGTGTGGGATGTGGGGTAGATTAGGGAGTGGGAAGGGAGAATGGACTGGAAGAATCAATGAAGAAGTCAGGATGACTCTTAACACACCTCCCAGCCTAGTGATAGGAGAGGTTTGGGAGGGAAAGAAAAAGCCATTGAAGAATTTTAAACAGGAGAAACGCCCGTTGAGATTTTGCTCTTTGCAAAAAGCAACCTGGCTGCCAGGAGAGGATGCATCTAAAGGGTGAGCAGTGGGTGCAAGGTGTTCAGTCTAAGGCGAGGCACTGTGATCAAGGGTGAGGCTCAAGGTGAGCTGGGTCTTAGCTACCTTATCTCTTTGTGAGGGGCAGGGGCAGGAGGTATTGACGGGAGGATTAGAAATTGTTCTAGGCGATCGGCCACAATACTGTGACCAGAATGGACCCCACACTCCTTTTGGAGAGGATTTGCTACTATGTATCTGAGGTCTAACCTGTCTCCACTGTCTTTGAGTCAGTAATTTCTCTGGAAGACAATGCAAAGAGGTTATCGAAACTATGGAGAAAGGTTTTGGCCCGTCTGGGATTCTTCACTGAAACTTACAATGTGCTGGGGCCCTGAGGGCACGTCAGGGAATGTTAAGGGGGAAATACACCTGGGAGAGTTTCTGGAGGGCTGCTGAGGTCTTTTGTCTGGTCATTCGATCAAATAATATTTACTAAGCACCTGTTAGGTGCCAGGATCCGTCAAGGCTTGGGGTTTACAACAAGGAACAAGACAGACGAGGTGGCTGCCTTCTTGGAGCTCAGGGTTAGTGGGCCAGGAAAGTTTGAGTGTTTGAATCGGGCTTCCCTGCTCCCCCTTGCAAATTACATTTGGTTCTTCTCTCATATGTTTTCCCCATCACCCATACTCACACAGGTGGGGAACTCACCCTTCTTTCCCAAATCCCCCTAAAAGTCATCACACGAGGCCTTTCTATGTGCAGAAAACTTTACTGGAGGTGTAGGGGCATAGGGGGAGTTACATAATGAGAAGGCAAATGTATTGGTTTTGAGTAAATTAACCGTTATGTCCCTTGAGATTCCTTTTTTTTTTTTAATGTTTATTTTTGAGAGAGAGACACACAGAGACAGAGCATGAGCGGGGGAAGGGCAGAGAGAGAGGGAGCACAGAATCTGAAGCAGGCTCCAGGCTCTGAGCTGTCAGCACAGAGCCTGACGTGGGGCTCGAACTCATGGAGCGTGAGATCATGACCTGAGCCGGAGTCAGGTGCCCAACCCACGGAGCCACCCAGGTGCCCCTGCCCTTTCAGATTCTTTGCCCAGAAAATGGCTTGGCCACCATCTTTCTCTCACATTCTGTATCTCTGCTTCCTGGACCACTCTCCTCAGAGGCAGAGGGGATCCAGTTGTCCCCGGCATCTCTCCCTCTTGGCCATACTTACGATCACGCGTACAAAGTCCATGATTCCTGTTACACTGTAAGTTCCTTGGAGCACTTAGTTCGGAGCCTTGGCCATAATGGACGTTTTGGAAAGAGTCATTCAGTGAATAAACAAACAGATGAATGAGACCTCTTTCAGATCCCTACAAGGAAATTGTGTTCTCACTTCTTTGAGAGAAAGGACAGCAAGCTAAATTTTATCAAAAATGATACCACGTGGGATTCTGAAATTACAAGATGAAATCTAAACATCTGGGTTTAACGTTTGGCCTTTTGTCTTCCCTATGGCTTTAGTGTCGGATGGTGTGGGTTTGAATGTTGGCCCTTGCACTGTGTATCCTTGGGCAAGGTATCTCTTCTATGCCTCAGTTCCCTTACCTGTAGAATGGGCAGCTTAATAGGACCACATCTAGGGGAGCGGTTCAGACTCTAGAACTGGACTTCAGACTTTAAATCCCAATTTTACCATGTGCACGCATTGTAGTCTTGTTTAAGTAACTTATTTTCATCATCATCATCTTCAAAATAGAGATAGTAATAGAACTGACCTCATGGGGCGGCTGGCATGATTAAATGGGTGGATATATATAAGGCACTGGAACAGTGCCTGGCACATAGCAAACACTGCATAAGGTCAGCTCGTGTTATTGCCTACCTAGAGGGAAGATGGCAGAAGGTAACACAGGAAGCTACATGCTCAGCACATTTCCTGGGGTGTTTGTATTAGCTATCACTGTTCCTTGTTTTGATCCATTTAAATGCACATTCTCTTCTTTGTATCATCTCCGAAACGGCATGCACTTCGAAGTCACTTTCGGGATGAAGGCATTCATGATGTAGTTTTCAATGTGGTCAACGGGTTGGAGGACCACGGGGCAGACAATAGTGAGGTGCTCTCTGAGTAAGTTCTGCATCCTTCCTGTGATCGTCCCTGTGCTCCTGATGGCGCAGAGGACAACGATGTGGGAAAAACCATGCATGTGGACAACTCTGAGCCAAAAAGGGATTCGGAGGACATGGATTCTGAATGCGACGGTTTTAGGATTTACCGTAAGCAATTTGCCTCACCGCGACTTTCCTTGTCGTGCATGCGTGAGATGGCTATACAGCAAAAACCCACGCCAAATAGGTCTAAAAAAGCTTTCAGAAAGCATAAAATACACCTTCTAGGTAATAAAGATGACTGTGTCATAATTTAGTAGGTAGCATTTCTATCTTTCTTACAGGTACATAAAATGCTGGCTCGCCTTGTGATCACCGGCATCCAAATGGATCCATTACGGCGCTGTGCATATCCACCTGCCCGCCAGTGTGGTCTGGCCAGTGCCAACTGTAGTGAGTGCTGTTGGCAGAGAGTCAGAGGTGGCAAGAGGACAAACAGACACTGATGTTCTTGCCTGGAACTGGCCATATAGACTCTTCCTGTGGCCTGGGGCATTGCCTGGGGCAGTCTACGCCTCCTGTGTTCCGACCTTAGCGGCTTGCTGCCACACCGACCTGCTCCGGGTTTTCCTGGGTGGCCTGGTCTTGGCTCGTCATCAGCTTTCAGGCAAGTCAGTTCGCTTCACCTGAGCAGGTCGCAACTGCCTGGGCCGAGCCTCTCCCGTGACTGCACAAGAGACAGGTCTGGATGGGGCAAGGCAAGTAGGTCTGATAAGGAGGATGGGGCAATTTCTGGCTGACACCACCTTGTAGGGAATCTAGGCTTTCCCTCCAGGGCTCGGGCCATGGGCAAGGGAACGGAGGGTGGGGACTTGTACCCAGTGAAAGTGACAGGCTTCTCTGAACATCGTTGAGAGAGAGCAGGACAGTCTCAAAAGTAGGCATGTCCTTCTGTTTCCATGTTTCCAGGGCTTATAAGACATCAGGCAGTGATCTTTGCTTCCCGTTCCCCTAAAATGAAATTCTCTAGGCTTTCCCCTTTGGTTTGTAGAGAGTTCTGTGGGGAGAGGAAATTTTGTTTGCCAAGAAGAACAGGGGATGATCACTTCATTTGGTGACATCGGGTACAGGTGGTGGCATGTGGATGGCAGGGAGGGGAGGGCCCAGGATGGGGTAAGAGGATGAATGAGCTGGCTGATTGTAGCCAATGCTCCCATTATCTGTGGAGGAGAATCACAAGCACCCACTCTTTTCTGAAAACCATTCCCGGGGTATGAGCACATATGTGTGTGTTTTAACTCCTGAGTCCAAGTTCTCTAGCTAATTAGTGATAATTTGAATACACTGGGCACTGTGAACTCACTTCCTGGGAAAGGGATAGTTGATTTGGTTGGCCATTTCTAATTTGAAAAAAAATTTAAAGAAAGAAAGAAGGAAAAAAGAAAGAAAAAGAAGAAAGAAGATCCCACAAGAACGATTCCTTTCTGTGTTACAACTGTAGGATATTGCTACCTTGCTATAATTTATATATTTCTTGGTTGGTTTTTGATTGATTAATCCGTCGAGCAAACACTTAATGAATGCCCAATCTGAGTCAGGCGCTGTGCTAAGAATAAGAAGCATATGCTAATGAAACAGAGGGGCCCTGGCTTTAAGGAACTTTCAAAGTAGTAAACAAGCAAATGTGGACGATAGGAAACATTTGCTTGAGCAACCTGATCCTCACAACCTCCCTTTGAAGTAGGCATCGTTATCTCGCTTCCAGATAATGAAACTGAGACTCCCAGAGGTGAAGAAACAAGGGTAGATAGAGGACTTTGGGAGTTCAGAGTGGTGAGAAATGATTTCCATTTGGGAGTAGTCTGGAAAATCTCTTTGTGGGGGGGGGTGGTGGTGGCCGTTGAGATGAAGGCAGAGCCAGCCCAGAGCAGGTGGAGAGCAGGGACAGCCAGCTCCAGGGCTTGGGGCACAGCCAAGGCGATGGCAAGGGGAGGTTTAGCTACTCAGAGAGCAGCCAGCGAGGCTGTTGGCTGAGTCTGAGCCCCTGGGACCTTCCACTGGGGGAAGTCCTGTTGCATGAAAACAGGTCAACACCCCAGGCAGACAAAGAGTAGTCATCGCAAAGCTGCCTTGCCTGGAATTGCACAACTCCAGTGGGATGTGTTTGGAGGGATAGCTCAGAGTTGGGAAGAGCAAAGGCATGGCTCCTCTGCCTCACCGCTATCTCCCCTGAGCAAATTGGCTTAGCCACATGGGGCCCCGAGCCTACGCAAAGCAAGGTGAGTCTGGAGAAGGCAACTGTGGGCAGAGGGTTCAACAGAGGCTGTGGCCTCTCTTGCTCGTTCATTCATTCTGCGAATATTTACTGGGTCCCTATTATCTGCCAGATGTTGTGGTAAAATAAACAATGAAGACCCCGTCTTTATAATCAAGGACTCAGCCTAGTGAAGGAATGGAGCAGAAAACAGTAGATGACTGTGGTGATAAAGTAACAGACACTTGCTATGTGTCAGGCATTCTTTGAAGTGCCTCGTATGTGTTAACTCTTGGAATCTTCAGCACAGGTGGGTTACATTCTTATTCTTACTTCAGGGGTACAGAGAGATTAAGTGACTTGCTCAAGGTGACAGAGCTAGTAAGAGGCTCAAGATTTGAACCTAGGCAGGCTGGTTCCAGAGCCCAGACCCTTAACCACTGTGTTACGCCACCTCCTGTTCATACAATCAATTGTTTACTCATTGTGGGATGACCAGTGGCAGCAGGGGAGGCCATAGGCACGCGCAGGAGGGATCCGCCATCCAGTTGGTGGGGGGTCTGGAAGCACTTCCTGGAAGAGACTCCATGGAGGCAGGAGGGATGAGTGGTGGGCGCCCAGGCTGAGGGGAGGGAGGGAGAATGTTTTAGGCAATGGACTGGAAACAGAAAGAGCTGCTGGCCTTAAAAGGGCGCACAGACTGTTGAAGGAACTGGGAGAAGTCCGAGGTGGCTGGAGGGGAGGTGGGAAGGGTGGGGTGGGGTGGATTAGGCAGGGGTCATGTTTGAGGGAAGCGGGAAGTGGCTCCCTCTGGCCCTGTGTTACCCTGGGTTCCCAAGAACCCAGGGCTGTAAACATACTAGTCATACACGGGGCCTCTCCGAGGGCTGGATCGCCTCAGTGTAGATAAACAATGCCTTGCATAAATCGCTACACACAGTGACAAAGGTACCTACTGAGGCCATCCCTTTAGGCTGACTTGGGAAAGCATAAAGGCAGTGACTTGGACTTTCTGAACTTCAGTTTCATCATTTATAAGATGGGATTTTGAAATAATCTCAGCCCAGGTGGAGCCTGATGGGACGTTTGTGGGGGACCCAGATTCCTCCATGTTTTCAGCAGATTTCCATACAAAGTACCTTCATGAAACAAGCAAGGTGCTCTGTGGGAGATTTTAGGCGAGAGCTTTCAAATGGGGCTCTCAAAAATCTCTGAATATGCAAGAATATGCTAATAAAAACAACATGATTATTGCCATTATGTCAGCATCCTCTCCAGAAACAGTGTCCAGTGGTTACCAGGGGAGCACGCCTTAAAACTTAGAATTCAGATTGGATGTCAGCCATGGCCAGGGGCCAGTCGGAGTGGATGGTTCTGATAGGTGAAATGACGTCAGTAAAACGCTGCCTGCCTCTCACACTTCACAGTCAACTTCTCCAAATACCACTGGTTCTTTCCTTTGAGGTCCATCAGTTTCATTACTGAGTCATTCTTAATAACCAGTAAAGGCTAGCACACTTCACAATATGTTTGAAGATGTTATGGAATACGAATAAGCATGTCTACCCGCCCTAGCAGTTGGAGGAAATGAAGCAAAATGCAGTGGCTTGAGACATCAGAATGTTCTGGAATAACAGGTATTGGTTACAATCGATGCGCTTGTAAGGGAAATTAGACTTTGCATCATTCCTAGGAAAATGAAGTTATGGGGCCACATTACATCATATGTACATCTATATTCTTGAACATGTTTATGTGTTTCATTAATGGTTTATTCCATGTATGTACATGTACAAAATCTCAAAAAAATTTTAATGCTTATATTCTTAAAGTGTAGATTTAAACTTAGTAAGTCAGGATCCGATCTTTAGTAAAAAATGTCACTGCTATATTGTTTTTTGGAAGAAAAAAAAAAAGGACTATCTAAATTCCCAAGATCTTTTTTCTTCCATGGTATTTTGGCTACTCATTTAAAAGGAGGATTTCTTAAGTCCAAAAACTTCCCTGATTATTTTTGGCACGATTCTACTCTGGCCTAAATAGTTTTGAGATGTTTATTGCTTTCCTCGGATGATGAATAATGAAGAAAGAACAAAAAAGTGTATAATGATAACTTCATTTTCAGTCCCTTGAAAGAATTCCTGAAATACTTAATATGGGATCCATTTCAAACAAAAGATAAATTCATAGCCGGAAGTTAATCCCAACACCCTGCTCAATTTATCAGACATTTGACCTTTTAAGAATCGTTTAATACAATTTCCTCAGTTTTATAATCTCTGAAAGGATGTTAAACCCGAATGAACACAACATACCATAATGGATAGCCTAGCATTTTCAAGAAATAACACACCTTCCTGCCTGTTGCACCTTCCTGTGCATGGATTGCTTTGAAAAATTGTCAGCTTTTTCTCAGATGCGTGACTTGATAGTGTTGAGAGCTTTTTGGAGTTCTTTTATTTCTTTACTCACAGATCAGAACTTACTATGACTGAATCTCAAACCTCCACGTAACCGTGTGTGTGTGGAAATGCTTAGCTACCTTTTCATCGTGTTGCTGTGAATCCAATTCAATTTTCTGCTCCTGTTAGCAACACTGTGATAGGGCCGGCCAAGAATTTTATTCCAGCCGACTCCATCCTGCGAAGCCACTTTTGCAACCATGTGCAAATCGGTTCCAGTTTTCCCTTCAACCTTGATGAGCCTAACAGCCTTTCTTTGTTGACGCCGGGCCTCGAGGTCTTCTTGGGTCTCTTTTGCGCAAGTTGACAAGACTCCTTTCATTACACTGTCAGTGGGTTCATCACATATTATTGACTAAGCCAGGGAAACACTGATCTCATTCTCAAGGCCCTGAAACATGTCATTCTTCATTGTTCCTTTAAAGATATCATGAAAAGAATATGTGCACTTTTATAGTGATTAACTAGGAAATCCCTCAGTCCAGGTAAATTCTGTGAGGACGGGACTTTTGTCTATTTGCTTGGTTTTGCTTTTTATTCTTCGCACAGCTAGACTTACGGTAGGTGCTAATTAAATATTGGTGGAATGAACAGATGAGGTTCTTCTTTTCTTTCATGGTTCATTCTGATTTCAGACATACTCCTACATAACTGTTTGGCTTTCCAGACAGCATAGCTTCATGGTAGCTGGCACAGTTTTTCTGTTTTCTCTCTGCCAGAGAGTAAATGTTTTCGGCTTTGTGGGCCATAAACTCTCTGTCACAAGGACTTACCTGTCATTGTAGCACAAGGGCAACCGGAGAAAATATGTAAATGAATGAATGTGGCCTTGTGACAATAAGACTTTATTTACAAAAAAGAGATGGGGGGGGGCTAGATTTGGCCTATGGGTCATAATTTGTTGACCCCTGTTTTAAACTACTAATTCAAAAAAAAATCTCTTTCTCTTTCCTGAGACTTATTTTGGCTGAATTAGTGATGCTTCTCCCCCAGTGGCTTCACTACATATAAATCACTACTAAGTATCATTGCAATATTATTTCTCTCATGTTTTCTGAAAATTTTCAGTTTTTTCCCCTACCAGAACTAGAAAGTCCCCCTTCCCACTGCTAAATTTTTCTGGCCGCACAATCAGTCGGAAGAACAGGATGCTGTTGAACTCCCGCCTTCAAAAATCTGTTGTCTGGAGTCTTCACGCTTTGCAATTCACCCTGAACTTTTGTACTCAGAAGGCATATTTGGGTTGATACAGCGCCACTGTTTCTTGTATTATGAATTTCAAACCATGTGCAGGATCTCAAGCTGAGATGGCGCTGTATCCTGCTTCTGTGCTGGTCCTAGATGGCTCCCGTTGCAGTATGGGTGGGGATGAAACTCACAGTCATTCAACACTCCCATTACCCGCTGTAGCGTTTGACCTGCCCTCTAAGCAAGTTTTGTGAAGAACGATTATACGGGCCTTCCGATAATTACAGGCATCAGGGAAGAAACCACAATTGGTCACCCATAAAATATCTCAAGTCTATAGAGAGTGAAGTTTTTCACTTGCAAAAATTCTGCCAAGAGAGGCAGAGCACTGATAGGAGCTACAAAAAACAACGGTGGGCGACAGGCAGGACGGCGCTGAGGCTTGGTGAAATGTCACCATCAGTTGACTGGTATCAGTTTGCTCATAGTTTTGCTACGATGACGAAAAACAGGTTAATACTGTCATGGATGAAGTAAAACTGTGACATCCATTTCACAATTTGAAACTGCTTCCATATAACAGGGGTAACAACGAAGCAGTTGCATTTGCTGAGTATTTACTATGTGCCGGGAATTGTACTAGACTCCTGGTATGGATTCTCTCGCTTAACCCCCACTACAGCCCTAGCAGATAGGCACCTTGACCGTTCCCAGTTAGCTGTGCTTTACAGACATTACGTATTCCACCGAAGCTCACGGAGTTAGCCGGTATAGCGCTGGTATGTGGGTTTCTGATGGGCACAATTTTCCTTTCCTTTGAAAAATGTGGTTGGGGGAGAGAGTAGGGTAAAGAACAGGGAACATCCAACTCTAAATGGACTCTCCACCACACCCTGTAACCCAGCCCCTCATTACACCCGAAATCTTCCCCTCTTCTGCAAAGATGAAAAAACCGGAAGAGAAAGTTCCAACTTGGTTGTAGGGGTGAAGGGTTGGTGGGGGCAGGAGTGACATCAAAAGGCTCCCAGTTATACCAGGAGCAGACCGGCCAGGCTGAGGGGAAGGGAAGGCAAGGGAGAAGAAGACACTAGAAGAGCTGTGGGGAATATGGCAGGTTCATCTAGATCTAAACAGGCTGAGGGATTTAGAAGATTGGCTTATTTAGGACTTATCAGTAGAGAGCCCAGCCATACTCTGGGGGTGTGGTACATCTTCAGTGGGAAGACAAAACTCAGAGAAAATGTTCTAAGAGTATGTCAGTCAGGGTTCTCCAGAGAGACAGAACCATTAGGAGAGAGAGAGAGAGAGAACCAGGGAAGCCAGTGGTATAAATCACAGCCTGAGTCCAAATCCTTGAGAACCAGGAGCATGGATGTCCAAGGTAGGAGAATAGGCAGGTTCCAGCACAAGCAGAGAGAGCAAAATTGCCCTTTGTCTGCCTTTTTGTCCTGTGTGAATCTTCAACAGACTACTGGTGAGGGCCACCTTCTTTACTCGGTCTATCAGTTCAAAGGCTAGTCTGAGAAACACTGTCACAGACATGCCTGCAATAAGGTCCTAGCAGGTCTTGGGCATCCCTTAGCCCACTCAACTTGACACATAAAATCAACCATGTCAAAGAGTGGGATGCTGCCCAGATGCTTACTACTATAGAGGGAATCTTGTGTCTATGAGAGTTTTTCTCAGAATAACGCCAACCACCACTTCCTGACTACAGTGCTGGGCACTCTACAGCCACACTACGCACAACTATCGTCATCAACCCCACTTTGCAGAAGAGAAACCCATCACTCAGAGAGGTAAAGTGATCTGCCCAAGGCCACACAGCATAAGAAGTGGCGGAATCAGGATATCAGGACAATGCAGAAGAAATCCTGGTGATTCACAGGAGTGCGTGTTGTTCAATTCTTTACTGACCGGTGATTGGCCAAGGTTGTGGCTGGCCTTGGATTAGATGAGAATGAAGGGGGTGGGGGCTAATGACCTTTGTTTCCTCTGCACCATGTTTAACGAGCCTTAGCCTCACCACTGTTAAAGAAGTGGTGAAGCTCTATTAAGCTACCACTTAATAGAAGTAACTGCTTGGGCCTGTGGCTTGTTAAAAAAGCACTTTGACCTCT
This sequence comes from Panthera uncia, assembly GCF_023721935.1. Classification (NCBI taxonomy): domain Eukaryota; kingdom Metazoa; phylum Chordata; class Mammalia; order Carnivora; family Felidae; genus Panthera; species Panthera uncia. Next base: position 14,889,605 of record NC_064812.1, on the reverse strand, counting down.
TACATTACGTTTAATCCAGGCATGTCTGTGATGTCGGGTCTATTTGTCGCTCCCATTTTACAGATAAAGAAGCTGAAGCTAGAGTTCCTTCCAGGCCCACATTCCTGTGAGTTGAGACATCCAAGCCAGGCCCAAAAAGGAGAGCAAATTTATCAAATATGGTTAAGAGCAGCGATCTGAGGTGGACTGCCCGGATTGGAATCTTAGTTCTGTCGCTTCCCAGCTACACAACTGGAGGAGAGGTAAGGGTGGGGAGCATTTGGGGAGAGGGGAGAGAGCTTTCCAGGTGGAGAGAAAGACAGTCTGCCCCAAACAGTGAAGCAGCAGCAGGGGCCGTTGGTTAAGAACGAGGGTCTTGGAATCATTTATTTGCACTTGATCTCGTCTCTTATTAAGTTGGATGTCGATGGGAGGGTCAAAAACTCCCAGCCTACAGGGTGGTGGTTGTAAGCAGCAAATCGAGACAAGGGCTCCTCGTGGTGTTCAGCCCACGGCCACACATACTGCACTAGCAGCACAGGACTGAAATGGGTTAGGGCTGGAGAAGCGGGCCTGTGCGTTTGAAGCCGTTGCAGTCTGGGGACTAGGGGTGTCTCAGGAGCAGCTCTTAGGGAGGGGTGACGAGATTCAGTGACCCTACAGAGGGACCGCCCCCCACCCCCAGCACTGGAATTGCTGAGCCTGGGCCCCACGGCCAGAAGACTCGCCACGACCGAGGCTCCATTCCTGGAAACCACGGACACGCGGCTCCTGGAGACCCTTTCCTTGTCTCTCCTTTTCTATAGGCATCTTCGTGGGCTTTACTCAGTCTTGGCAGGAGGGACTATGTGAGTTGTGGGGCCCGATGTAAACTAAAAACAGGAACTCCTTTTGTTCAAAAACTAAGAATTTCAAGATGGTGTCTGTAGAACACTGAATCAAGTGGGGGGAACTTTCTGAGCACGGGACCCTGTGCAACTGCACAGGTCACATGGCCATGAAGCTGGCCCTGACTCGTGGCCTGGCCTGTCTCTTCCTGGACATTTGAATAAACTCTGAAAACCTCCGTCGGCTGCCTGGGTCCTCTGGATCGCACACCAAGTGCGTAGACATTTAGCAACATCCACTCTTTTATGTATTCTCTCTTTGATCGTTTGTTAAATGCATCGGAAGGCATTGGTGAGACCCATACTTTAGAAATTCAATGTCTGGTGGGAGACACACACAAACACATACACACGGTAATTAATAAATTAATTATTCTATTCCTTCAGTCAACACACAGTTACTACTACCTGTCCTGTGTCAGGCACTGTGCTGGGCATCCGAGGTCCAGAAATGAATCGAATACCATTCAAAGCACAGAATTTGAAGCCACACTGTTGGAGTTAGAATCCTACAATTTTAGGGCTGTATGGCCTCGGGTGAGTTTCTTAACTGCTCTGGGCCTGAGGCTCGTCACTTGTAAAATGAGGATAATTATAGTACTTTCCTCACAGAATTGCTATGAGGACTAAATGAATTAACCCTCATATTTAATGAGCTAATAGGAGACTTTTAGATGGGGCAGTGTACGTAAATTATCATTTCCTCAAGGAATTAAAAGTCCAGTGGCAGAGAATGACACGCGCCCGTACACAAAATGCACATGGTAATTAATTTATCTAACCGATCGTTGATCACTCTTGCCCCATCCCAATTTTTGTGTGCAGCGCGAGGGGCATACAAGGAAAAGCAAGATGTGGCCTCTCTCCTGCCCACCTGCCCCCGGGCCTACAGTCCTGCGGGTACATGATGGCAGAGCAGGACCTTGTGGTGACAAAACCACCGTTTCAAAATGTGTTATCACTTCTCTATTTTATGCTTTGTATAATGATGTGGGGCGAGCAGATGTGCGGTGGGAGGGTTTACAAGACAGGAGGAGAGGGGTCGGCCGAGTGTGGAACAATCTCCCCTCTTGCTCAGGAACCTCGCTGCCATGTGGAGTAGACCCAGCCTCTGGCCTCTGGCAGCGTGAATGGCAAGACAAAGCCCAGCAGAGCCCCATATTTGGCCAGGGAGAAGTTCACTTCACCACACACCCTCTGACTCACCCTCCCAGCCCAGCAGCCCCAGGGCTGAGCTCACAGGCCCTCTGACTCAGGCACCGTGAGGTGTCCTCATCTGGGCCAGGGGAGGAGGCCGTCCTGCGCCCTGGGCTCCGGCCCCCAGTGTGCTCCCCTCCCTGCCTCAGCCTCGGCTCTCTCAGGGGCAGGCGTGCCGGGTATTCAACCTGCCCGGACCCCTCTCCCCAGCGGGCTGATGCCCACACACATCCAAAAGCAGATTCGGCCAGACCTACTCCTCCATGGGAGTCACAGCCTAGCGCCCCCTCACAAAGTGAGTGAGGACGTGCTGTCCTTTGGATGAGCGGGTGAAGTTGCCCGGCGGGGGGAGGCAGCACTGTGTGATGGGAAGCAACAGAGATCAGGCTGTGTGACCTTGAGCTGCTCGCTGCCCCTCTCTGGTCCTTGCTGCTGAAGGCACTGACGCGTCTCCGAGGACTCGGGGGCTGTGGAGGCCAGCCCGCGAGGTTGGGAGGGACACATGGTAGGAGGCGCTGTCTTTTGGCCCCTTGCCTCTCCATGTATGGTCCCTGGAAATGCAGCATCCACATCACCTTGGAGCTTGTTAGAAATGCAGACTCTCGGGCCCGCCCCCGCCCTGCTGAATCAGAACCTGCATTTTAACAAGGTCTCCTGATGATGCACGTGCTTGTTGAAGTCTGAGAAGTGTGTGAACTTGGCTGCACATGGGAATCCTGGGAGTGTTGAAGAATTCTGCTGAGACTCACTCCCAGAACTTCCGGTTCTATTAGGCTGAGGTGTCGTGGGCACCTTCGAAGCTCCCCAGGTGACCTGAAGGTGCAGAAGCCCAGGCCTAGTGCCTCGGGGTGATGCTGTGAAGCTGGGTCCCACACTCAAATAAATGTACACAGTGTCCAGTCAGGCCCAGAAAGGAGGCGGGCGACGCCATGTGTGTATGGTAGGGGCCACAGAGGGTGGAGGAGGGCTGTTGCCAGGACAACAGGGCCCAATCAGTGGCCGTTGAGCTGCAGCTGACTGTTGCCATGCCTAAATGCACACCCCCCGGGGCCAGATCTCCCCCCCAAATACAGCTGTCAGTATTAACGCCTTCTGATTTAAAAAAAAAAAATTTAAGTATTTATTTTTGAGAGAGAAAGAGAGAGACACAGCGAAAGCTGGGAAAGGGCAGAGAGAGAAGGAGACAGAGACTCTGAAGCAGGCTCTAGGCTCTGGGCTGTCAGCACGGGGCCCAACGTGGGGCTTGAACCCATGAACTGTGGGATCATAATCTGAGCCAAAGTTGGACGCTTAACCGACTGAGTCACCCAGGCGCCCCTACACCTTCTGATTTTTAAACATTGGCTCATTTTTATTTTTAAAATACTGTGTGGTCCAAACAGAATGGGTGAGAGGTGGCCCAAGACCTGCTGGTTTTGTAACCTCTGTTCAAGATAAGGTATTTGTTCATCTGTCCTGGTTTGCCCGGAACAGTCCTGCTTTAGCACTGAAAGTCCAGCATCCGTGACAATTTCTCAGTCCCAGACAAGCCAGGAAGGTGGGTGTTGGTACAGCGTAGCTTATTGGTTGAGGAGTATCGATTTCGGAGCTGTGTTTCCCAGGTTTGAATCCTGGCTCGGTCACGTCCTCGCTATGTGATATTGGTCACATCATTTAGTGTCTATTAACTAACTAAGGCTATTTCCTTCATCGGTAAAAGGGAGCTAATCAGAATACCTACCTCTAGGCTCAGGAGGATAAGATGAATTCATGTACATCAAGTGTTCGGAGCAGTATCTGGCATTCAGTAAACCCCACACGAATATTATCATTCAGTTATTGGATGCTCAGGGTAACCCATCTAATGTCCCAACGACACCAAAGTATCTCAGAGTATATGCGGTGAATGAGAGATCTGGATGCAGAAGATCTGGCCCTGGGGCCCAGCACTGCCACCCAGGAGCTGTGTGGACTTGGGCGGGTTGCTTAGCTTCTCTGTGCCTCATTGCCTCAGTTGTTAAGCTGGAATAATCACACCTATCTTCGGGAACCCTGTGAGGAACAAATCAGGTGATGTGTGTGACTGTGGAACCCAACTGGGAGAGGTAGATCCTTGCTGTGGGTTGATTCTGATTCTTCATGTTTCAGGGATGTTTAAAAAGGAGGGCTCGGGGCGCCTGGGTGGCGCAGTCGGTTAAGCGTCCGACTTCAGCCAGGTCACGATCTCGCGGTCCGTGAGTTCGAGCCCCGCGTCAGGCTCTGGGCTGATGGCTCGGAGCCTGGAGCCTGTTTCCGATTCTGTGTCTCCCTCTCTCTCTGCCCCTCCCCCGTTCATGCTCTGTCTCTCTCTGTCCCAAAAATAAATAAAAAAAAAAAAAAAAAAAAAGGAGGGCTCAGGGTGATTTTTAAGAACTGACTTCTTTGTAAAGATATATAAATCTTTCCAGAAATTTAATCAATCACTTTACTACATGTTGTATCATCTCAAAAGGAAGTCACACATGTATTATGCCAGCTTCCGCTGTTCTTATGGTCAGAAAGCTAGAGCCCTTGGGGTGCCTGGGTAGCTCAGTTGGTTAAGCATCCGACTTCAGCTGAGGTCATGATCTCGCCGTTCGTGAGTTCGAGCCTCGTGTTGGGCTCTGTGCTGACAGCTCAGAGCCTGGAGCCTGTTTCAGATTCTGTGTCTCCCTCTCTCTCTCTCTGCCCCTCCCCCACTCACACTCTGTCTCTCTCAAAAATAAATAAACATTAAAAAAACAAAGCTAGAGCCCTTGCTGCATTATAATATTATATAATATGTAATAATATTATACAGAAGAACATCATATACAAATAGTATGTATAAGAATATTACATCACATTGCACAATGTATAAAATATCCCTATATTCTTTTGTTGGTTGTCCTTCTCAAAAGGCAGCCCTCGATTTGACACAGTTTCATTAAAACAAAAGGTCCTTTGCAAATACGTGGTGGTGATTTTGTTGCAGGATTTTTAGTTTTGGGTTTTGTTGTTTTTTGTTTTTTTTTTTCCATTTGAAAAATCACCTAGAGTTGATCACTTTGTTTGGAAGCCACGTGACTCAAATAATGTGTATCAGTTATCTGTTGTGTGACAAACCACAAGCCGCTCCAAGACTTCGTGGCCTGAAGTAATAGCTATCTATTTAGGTCACGATTCCACCAGGTGCTTCTCCGGTCTAGGTTGAGCTTGGACGATCTTGGCTGTCCGTGGTGGCTCACATGTCTGCGGTCGGCGGGGGCTGTTCGGTCTCAGGTGGCTTCACTCACACGTCGGGCAGTTGGTGGCTATTGGCTGATAGCGGGAGTGGACTTCCTGTCTCTCATCATTCAGTGGGCTAGCTTGGGCTTCTTCACGTGATGGCGGGGCTCCAACCCCAAAAGTGCAAGTGCCTTTCAAGCCCTTCATGTGGTCACGTTTGCTACTCGGCCGAAAATCGGCCGTAGGGCCCGGTCAGAAGCAGTGCCGGGAGCGTACTACCAAAGAGCATGAATTCAAGGACAGGGGAACAAATTGGGACATTGACTGAAGTCAGTCTACCGCATAATTTTTTTTTTAATTTATGTATCTAGGCGCGGTTGGGTGGCTTAGTCGGCTAAGTGGCCAACTTCGGCTCAGGTCATCATCTCTTGGTTCGCGAGTTCGAGCCCCGCATATGGTTCTGTGCTGACAGCTCAGAGCTTGGAGCTGCTTAATACTCTGTGTCTCTTTCTCTCTTTCTGCCTCTCCCTCCCTCTCAAAATAAATAAACATTAAGTAAAACTTTAAAATTATCTATCCATATTCTTTTTTTTAGAAAGAGAGGGAGACGGAGAGAGAGAATCCAAAGCAGGCTCTGTATTGCCACCATGGGGCCCATGGGGCCTGATCCCACAAACTGTGAGATCACGACCTGAGCTGAAACCAAGAGTCAGATGCTCAACTCACTGAGCCACCTGGGTGCCCTTACCACACACTTTTTAATTAAGAAAAGATCAAGATATATAGTCAGCCATGACATTTCTTCTGTCATTATTATTACCATTTTTCTTGCTTTTTCCAAGGTATCAGGCTCCTTGTAAAAATATCTGTTAGAGAAAAGTATGATTTAAGAAGGGTGAATCCTTCATAAGCCTGCCATTCCAGAGATAACACCTATTAACAGTTTGGGTATATATCCTTTGAGTTTCTTTTTCTATGTATATACTAGCAAATGCCACACACAATTTTCTTTTACAGGAATTCGCTCATTCAACAGCCGTTTATTGGGTGCCACCTATATGCTGAAGGGCACATACTGGTGAACAAAACAGCAAAGTCCGTGCTGAAATGAGATCATATCATAAAGATAAAAGGCAATTTGTCTCCATCCCCCCACCCCCCACCCCCCCACCACGCCACTTACTATATCCTGGACTTCAGTCCATGAGAGTATAACTGTCACTTATTGAATACGATGCCTAGTTTGTGACAGGCCCTGGGATAAGGACATTGTATGCATTATTTCATTCTACTACTATCTAGATTCTCCAGTGAGGAACATACTGTCATTTTCTTTTTATGCAGAAAAACTAGGCAGAGGGAAGTTAAGGAATGTGACACAGTCTGCCGTGGGTGGAGCCAAGATCTGAACCAGATCTAATATCTGGCTGTAAGGCCCACACTCCTAACCACTTTGCCTAACTGGCTCTTGTTTCCAGTGGAGCTGCCTTTTCTTTTTAGCGGTTGTGTACTATTCCATTACAAGAGCATTTTTTATTTTTTATTTGAGTTATTATTATTTTTTTTATTTCAGAGAGAGAGAGAGAGAGAGAGAGAGCGCAAGTGGGGGAAACAGGGAGAGAGAGAATCTGAAGCAGGCTCCATGCTCAACATGGAACCTGACGCAGGGCTTGATCCCACGACCCTGGGATCATGACCTGAGCCGAAGTCAAGAGCTGGTCGCTCAACTGACTGAGCCACCCAGGCGCCCCCCATTACAAGAGCATTTTGACATCCTAAGTGTTCAGAGTGTGTGTTTGCTGTGATTAAAATTACCCACCCATCCTTCCATAGTGTCCAATGTGCTGGATGTGCTTTGTTCTTCATGCCTGAAAAGTTCTTTCCCTTCCTTATTCCTTGTAATTTGATTCTGTTCATCTCTCAAAACTCTCTGCAGACAGCACCTCCTCCAGGGAGCCTGCTGCAACATACCGTCTATGCTAGGTATCATCATCCCATGGTTTTCAGGGCTTTTGTCACTCACGACACTGATTTTTCCCTGTTATAAATTTATTTGGCTGGCTCCTCCCTCTTGACAATGAGCTACAAGAAGTCAGTGTCTCTCTCTCTGTTTTCCTTCATGGATATACATAATCCCAGGCCCTAGTGCTTGCTTGGGGGCATAATAAACCCTTATTCAATGTTCATTGAATGAATTTATAAATGGACTTTGTACCCATGGCACATGTTCTATTAAAATTAATTAATAAGCTAATTTACAGGTGGACAGAACTGCATGTTAATTTTCATTATGGAAATGACACATGCACATGGTAAAAATTTTAAAGCAAAGGATCCGCCAAGGAAAAAATATTTTTTTCCCACTTTACACCCTCAATTCTACTTCCCAGAGGTAATCACCTTCAGGAGTTTTTGCGTATCACTACTCCGATTTTCCACATATATAATCTAAATCTGCATAAAGAGTCTTAAAAACACTACAGATGATAGCGTACTATAACATTGCTCTGCAACCTGATTTTTCACACTTGGTTTATGGTGGATGTCTTTCCATATCAGTGAAAGTGGTCTAGTTTTTAAAAGTAGCCCCATGTGGCGCCCGGGTGGCTCAGTCAGTTAAGTGTCTAACCCTTGATTTCGGCTCAGGTCATGATTTCACGGTTCCTGAAATGGAGCCCCAGGTCAGGCTCTGCGCTGACAGTGTGGAGCCTGCTTGGGATTCTCTCTCTCCTCTCTCCTTTCCCCTCCCTCAGTCTCTCTCTCTCTTTCAAAGTAAATAAACAAACTTGAAAAAAAAAGGAACCCCATAATATTCAGTTGTAGAAATTATACCGTTTTGAATTTAAAGGACTCTTATAAATGGGACTTTCACTCATTTTATCTTTATTCATTTATTTTGAGAGAGAGAGAGAGAGAGAGAGAGAGAGCGAGCGAGCATGAGTGGGGGAGGGGCGGACAGAGAGGGAGAGAGAAAGAGAGAATCCCAAGCAGGCTCCTCACTGTCGGCACAGAGCCCGATGCAGAACTTGAACCCACGAACCTCAAGATCATGACCTGAGCTGAAATCAAGGGTCGGATGATTAAACGACTGAGCCACCCACGTGCCCCTGAGGCCTTTCATTTATTTTTAGCTTTTTTGGCTAATTTTTACTACTACCAGATTTGCTACGGTGAATGTTCTTGAATGTCAACGTGCTTTTATATCTGAGTTTATCTGTAGGGTCAATTCCTAGAAATGAAATAGTTAAAACTTTTTTTAAAAAAATGACCTCTTACAGAGGTGATAGAAAATATGGCTACAGAAAAGGAATTGTGCAGAGGACTGACACTGAGCTTCATTCTTGAAGTTCTCACTTCACCTTTGCAGAGGGCAGAAGGCTCTTCAGCTGCCCAGTGTCCACACTCCTTCTAAATGTGGTAGGAGCAAGGCCGTGCTGCAAAGCACTAAAGGGGCCGATATTTCCTTCCTGCCTCCTGGCAATGTTGCTGTTGGACACTGGGGTTTAGGACCTACAGGTTCCGGTATAAAGGCAGGGGTCTGACCAGGATTTACTCTCAGGGAGAGGAAAACCCTCTTTTGCAGGCGATCAACACCCTTTGACTTTCCTGAACCTTCCAGTGTCCTACCTTTGCCATGGCCCCTGCCTGGAATGGTGGCCCTCCCTTCCCACTCGGGGAAGCTTTTACCCATCTTTCTAGACTTACTTACTTTATTTATTTATTTTTTAAAATTTATTAAAAAAAATTTTTTTTAAACGTTTATTCATTTTTGAGATACAGAGAGACAGAGCACGAGGAGGGAGACACAGATTCCAAAGCAGCCTCCAGGCTCTGAGCTGTCAGCACAGAGCCCAACACGGGGCTCGAACTCCTGAACCGTGAGGTCGTGACCTGAGCCGAAGTCAGATGCTCAACCGACTGAGCCACCCAGGCGCCCCCAGACTTTAATATCGCCTCCTCCACAAAGCTTTCTGTACATTCACACTGAATCATTCATTCCTAACTTTATGCATTCAACCTACAGGTATTGTTTTTTTAAAGCACTTGCTATATTCCAAGTCCTATTTGAGACATCTTATGCCACTTGGGATTTTCGCCTCCACTCTGTGTTAAGGCGCCAGGCCTGTGATTAAGAGCCTGGATTCCAGAGCCAGACGACCTGAGTGCAAATCCTAGGATTGTTGCTGGCTCCAGGACAGAGATTTCCCAGCTAAAAGCAGCACTGCTGGGTAGAAAGAAGTCTGGGCCTGGGTCCCCACCTACTTGCCCTTCCTTCTCTGGGCAGTGGCCCTGGAGGGGTTGCCGCGGAACCTGAAGTTCTGGGAAGTTCTGGAAGGACCAGTTTGCAAACGTCTAAAATCCTCTGTCAGAGGATCGACAGAGCTTCACCCCCTTCGCTTGTACATACGGGGAATGTGCGGCCTGTTGAAGTTTGGTGACCTACCCAGGGTCCCACAACTAAGGCCCAGCTGGCCCATCTAAAACCAGCTCTCCTCACACCCAGTGGGATGTTTATTCCAGTGCGTCACAGCTCACTGGAGCCAAGCCAGGAGGAGAGAGGGATCCAGAGCCTCCTTTAGTGAACTGAGCGGAGTTCACGTGATCATTCGTTCATGCGCACCCTTATTGCTGGTATCGAACAGCTCCTGCCCTCTAGGTGCTGGGCTGGGCACCTGGGGGGCAGCAGGGCAACAGCCCTGATCCCTGCTCACAGTCTAGTGTGGAGACAGAAAACAAATGATTATTCACACGCAGAAATGTGTTCTCGTAGACGAGGATAAATCTTCTGAAGGACAGGAACAGGGCGAAGGGTGAGGACATCCGCCATGGCCCCACCGCCCTGCTCTTCCTGCTAGTGGGAGGTGCTGTGCGCTCAGGAATTCTGGGGGTCCGGCTGGGGGTGGGGCGGGGGCTGGGCACCACTCCCCGCCACCAAGAACGTGAGCGCCAGGCCTGCGGAAGGGCAGGGGGGAGGCCACCGGCTCACAATGTTCCCTCTTCAGGGTCTGGGTGCTGGAGCCAGGTGAGGTGTAAGAAATACACTTCTAGGATAAATCTGTCGTCCACATTCAGGGACATGTGGCCAGAAAGCTATTTTTAAGCTCCAGTTAAGGAATTTCATGATTTCAGGCACGACCGTCGTGAATTATTACAAATGCAGGGCAGTCCTGAGAATTTGTGCCAGGCCTGGATATGAGCAAGGCAGTTGGGAGTGTTAACGCTGGCAAAAGGGAGGGGGGCAGGGGCAGAAATGGGGGGCGGAGAAGGAAGCTGGGACCAGAGAGAGGCCCTCTGGTGTCTAAGGAGGGTCCATTATACAGCAGGCACTCAAAGAGGCTCCGTCTCTACAGAGGATCGACAGAGCTGCTGTTCTCCAGGAACTCCCACTTAGATGCACAGTGAGGACTTTTTGCTGGGGAGTGGCAGACCCCCACCCAGATATTTGACCTTTGACCTTGCCTTTCTGGTCACGGCAACTGCCAAGCTCAGACGCATCGAGTATCCTTCTGATCTGCCAGCCTGACCCGAAAGCTAAAAATGAAGTTCGCTGTATTCATTCACAGATTTTATTTTTTGTGGCTAACTATTGAGCAACTACTTGGCAGCCATCTAGGCAAGGGGGACACAGAGACAGGGTCCCTGTCCTTGAGAATCTTCTTAGTCAGGGGGACAAAATGCACCCCAATGTTTTCTGTTGGGGGGGGGGAGAATTAAGGGGCTGAGTGAAGAAGCAAGTGAGTCTGGGAGCACTTTTAAATCATCTCTTTTTAAGTGGTTAACTTATCCCATCACAGGGGCAGCTAAACTCTTAGGTCCTTTGCTTTGGCTGGAATTAAATCATCAAGGCAGGGTGTCAGGTACTTAGATTGGCCGTTGTTTACATCCTAGGCATGTTTGGAATACGCTTAGCAGACCAAAAACATGGTAGTCATGGTACCCAAAGTGAGCATATCCAATTATAGATCACACACACACACACACACACACACACACACACACAACCTTGATTAAGAAGTGGGGAAATGTATTTGTTATTACTCAATAAGTGCAGTTTGTTTGTTAGATGAAATCTTTCAAAACATGAAGTCCAAAGGGAAAAATTATGAAAGGGCCCTTGAGAATAAAAAAGTGTGGGAATCGCTATAGCCGTCTGTTGAAAAATGACTCGTCGTATCTCCACCAAGTGATCGGCTTCTGTTTGCCTCCTTCCAGTGACAGGGAACTCACTACTCCCTGAAGCAGGGCAGCTGTCTCACCTGGGCTCAGGCCCTCAGGTTCCCCCTTCCCACCACACACACCATTCAGTGTCTCACTCCCCAGTTCTCTTCCCAGCTCTGTTGCTAAATGGCTGTGTGCTTTAGGCCACTTAGTCCCACGCTTTGATCCTAAAAATTTCTATCTTCATGACAAAGGGGTGAGACCATGTTGGAGTGTGGTGGAGAGTGCTGAAGTTCACCTCCATCTGGCTCCCCTTTCCTCTCGGCATGTGAATTAGCCATACTTCCCAGCCTCTTTCGCATCTAAAAGGTGCAATATGACTTTCTTTGCCTAATGGAGCATAGGTGGAAGTGATCAGTGACATTTCCAGGCCTCGCTGTTTACACTAAGAAGCATCCCTCAGCTTGATGTTCCTTCTAAGGCTTTCCCCATCTCTCAGGGCTGGAAGATTCCCGGCTAATTTGGAAGACACATAATGGTGGCGATACAACGTTAAAGCAAACTGGGTCCCTGAGTCACCCTCCTACAGCAGAGTCTTTGACCAGAAACACCATCATTGCACTTTGTGAGATGAGAAATGCAACTTCTTTTAAAAGTTTATTTTTTTATATTTTGAGAGTGCCTGTGTGTGCACGTGCTAATGAGAGGGGCAGAGAGAAGGGGGGGAGAGAGAGAAAAAGAGAGAGAGAATCCCAAGCAGGCTCTGAACTGTTAGCACTGAGCCTGACACGGGGCTCGAACTCACGAGCTGTGACATCATGACCTGAGCCGAAACCAAGGGTCAGATGCTTAACCAACTGAGCCACCCAGGTGCCCTGAGAAATACAACTTTTACTGTGGTAAGATGGTGAGATTTGGGGGTTGTTCATAACAGCTGTCAGCATTAATTATCCCAAGAGGCCCAAAATGACTCATTCCTTCACTTCCTGCCCTCTGAACTCAGAACCAAAAGACAGATGGAGATAAAAATATTGACTTTTTTACTGATGAAACGGCTTGAAGGATGTGGCACAGGTATGTGATCACAGTGACTGAGCTTCATAATGTTGCTTCCCAACGTTAGAAAGACTTGATCGGCCCGTCGATGGATACTCTGGGCATCTCAGGATTTCCCCACATGGACATGATCCTGCTGGCGGATCTTAAGGCAGATCCCAAAGAGAGAGAACCCAGAAGCGCTTATCTGCTTCTTCCCTCAGACTCATTGATCAGATGAGGCTCCACCTCTCATGAGGAATGAACCCAGTGGGGAAACAGAAAGTGTTGCCCTGGATAAGGTTCCTCCACAGGGAAATGTGAGTCCAGGAAACCAAGGTTGTTCCTAGACATGAGTCTGAGAATCTGGGAGTGTCTGCTCTCTCAGGATAGGAGCCACATTTTCTCCCCGCTGTGCCTCCCCACACAGACCTGGCACAATGTTGGCACAAAGATGGGGCTGAGATAGTGCTTGCCGACTGACCGGTGACACCTCATGAGCATATGTGACATTTCCCCTACTGGGTCACTCCAGAAGGAGCAGAAATTGCTGTGGTTTGACCCTTCACACTGCCAGTCCTTGCCTAACCCAACAGTTTGGGAGTGTGAAAGCCAAGCTGATGACCCAATCCTTCCTTGGGGAGATACCAGCGCTCTCCTTCTGTCCACCAAGTCCCATCCTGGGCAAAACACTTGACCCTGGCCGGCCAGTCGCCCTGGGGGTCACTGAGTGTGTCTGAATCCCACTGTTGGTTGTACGTTCCTGAAGTCACTGACTCAATCGTACTTATGGTATCAGTTGAGAAGTACCTTTAGCAGGTAGTGACTGAAAAAAGTCACTGTGTTAAGAAGATAGGTCTGGGATGACAGGTGTATGACATCACTGATGTCCTAGTTTCCTTTTATCTGTCTGTCTTACCCTCCTTAGCAATGGCTTCCATCCTCAAGGTTGACTTATGGTTATAAAACGGCCTTGGCCATCCCAGCCCTTATGTTCACAGTCCAGAGAGCAAGAAAGAGAAGGGAGAAAGAAATATAAGGTTCCCCAGCTGAGTCTACTCATCCTCTTTAGGGGTTTTCCTGGAAGCAAGAGAAAACAGAAAATGCCTATACTACACAAGGCAGAATGTAGCCAAATGGTCACCTCTCTCTGCAAGGGTGGCTGGAAAATAGAAGTTTTCAGAGGATCCCATTGTTTCCCCTACAAAATCAGGACTGTTATTAAGGGAGAAAGGAAGGGTAGGTAATGGAAGTCAACCCAGAGTCTCTGCCTCACTCATCTTTTTCCCCTGCAGCACTGACCGTTAAGGCATGTATACATTTCATTCATTCAAAAAAATATTCACTATCTATTCAGGGCAAGCCATATGTCTATATATTAGTGAAGGAAATAATACAAAATAAACAAAACTATAATATAATGTTAGGTAATGATACGTGCTAAGAAGCAAACTAAACCAGGGCAGGGGTTGGGGTGGGGAACAATGTCAGATTGGGTGGTCATGGATTCCCTTTCAGCTGAATGAATCAGACTGAAGCAAGGAATAAGGCATCCCTTGGGGGAGGGATGCTTCCCGAAGCAGCCCTGGTGTGGAAGTATGGTAGGTTCCAGAACAGATGGCCAGCCTGGAGAAGTAGTCAGGATAAAGATCATGTTAGGCTTTGTCAGCCGTGATAGGAACTTTGTAATTTCCCCCCAAATGAGGGAAACTATTGAAGACATTGAGGAAGGAGGTTGATGTGTTCAAATTCAACCGTTTCCTTAATCTCTCTCGCTTCGTCTGGCCACCAAATTAGACATACGTTAGACGGCTCCTTCTGTCCACCATGTTTGTTTGTTTGTTTCTCTTTGCAGCGCAGTTATTGATAATTTCTTTAGATTTGTTTTCATTAATTTTCCCTTCAGATGTGTTAATATTTTGTCTCAGCAATCCATTGGGTTTCTAATTTTGAATATTATACCTTCTAATTTCTAGAAGGTCTATTTAGTTCTTTTTCAAATATGCCTAGTTGGTTTCTTTTTCCTTTGTTGTGTGTTCTTTTATTTCATTACCTGCATTGAGCACGTTTGATTTACATGTTGTATCTGTTAGTTCCAATATCTACAGTGTTTATGAGGCTGGTGCCATATTTTGTTGATCCTGCTACCTCTCATTTAAGAGGATTTGTTTATTTGTGTGTTTATGATTCTTGATTGTGAACGTATGCTCCATGGAAAATATTGTGGTAATTCTTTGAGGAATGGCTTTAAAGTGTACACCTCCAGGGAGTATTTGTGCTATTTTTGCTAGGGACTAGGTCTATTTGGGTTGCTTTGGGCTACATAGGAGATACAGATAATGGTCCCAAACACTGTGAATTTGGATTTGGGGTCAGGAATTCTCTAGGGAGTAGTTTTTTTCTTTTTCTTTGTGCAGGTTTTCTTCAGAGCCAAAGCCTTGACCAGCAAGATTCATTCTGTGGAATGCATCTTTCTTCTTCATTCATACGCTGAGGTTGCCATTTCTGAGGGTACCTTTTTACGAGAATCTCCAGTCTAACCTTCCACCTTGCTAGGGCCCCAGGCCTTGTCTCCTGCTCCCCACCCTACTGCTTACTACCGCTGTGAACAAGATCCATTAAGACCTCCTTTCTGCCACTGGGGATCATGTCCACCTCAGGCACATGTCAACCCCACTGTTTGCTCACCCCTATGGATTTAAGCTTTCTTGTTGTTTCTGGCCTTTAAGAGATTCCTTTTTGGTTCTGCTAGCTCAGCCATTCATTAAGGAATATATATATATATATTTTTTAGCCCATCCCCTCATCCCCCTTCCCTCTGGTAACCATTAGTTTGCTCTCTGTAAATATGAGTCTGTTTCTTGATTTGTCTCTCACTCTCTTTTTCCCTTTGCTCAATTTTGTTTCCTAAATTTCACATACAAGTGAAATCATATGGTATTTATCTTTCTCTGACTGCCTTATTTCACTTAGCATTCTACTCTCCAGGTCCATCCATGTCATTGCAAATGGCAAGATTTCATTCTTTTTTTATGGCTGAGTAATATTCATATATATGTATATATATATTCCTCATCCATTCATCTACTGATGGACATTTAGGCTGTTTCCATAATTTAGCTATTGTAAATAATGCTGCTATAAACATAGGGGTACATGCATCCCTTTGAATTAATATTTTTGTATTGTTTAGGTAAATACCCAGTAATGTGATTGCTGGATTCTACGGGGGTTTTATTTTTAACTTTTTAAAAAACCTCCATGCTTTTTTTCCAGAGTGGCTTCACCAGTTTGCATTCCCATCAACAGTGCAAGAGGGTTCCTTCTTCTCCACATCGTGGCCAACACCTGTTGTTTCTTGTGTTGTGGATTTAGCCATTCTGACAGCTGTCAGGTGATATCTCACTGTAGTTTTGATTTGTATTTCCCTGTTGGTAAGTGATGATGAACATGTTTTCATGTGTCTGTTGGCTATCTGGATATCTTCTTTGGAGAAATGTCTGTTCATGTCTTCTGCCCATTTTTAAATTGGATTATTTGCTCTTTTTTTGGGTGTTGAGTTGTAGAAGTTCTTTTTATATATTTTGGATACTAACCCTTTGTCAGATATGTCATTTGCAAATATCTTCTCCTATTCCCTAGGTTGTCTTTTAGTTGTGTTATTTCCTTCACTGCGCAGAAGCATTTATTTTGATGTAGTTCCAATAGTTTATTTTGCTTTTGTTTCCCTTGCCTCAGGAAACATATCTAGACAAGAGTTGCTTCAGCTGATATCAAAGAAGTTACTGACTGTGTTCTCCTCTAGGACTTTTATGATTTCACCTCTCACATTTAGGTCTTTAATCCATTTTGAATTTATTTTTGTGTCTGTTATAAGAAAGTGGTTCAGTTCCTTTCATTTTGCATGCTTCTGTTCAGTTTTCCCAACACCATTTGTTGTAGGGACTGTCTTTTTCCCATTGGATATTTTTTCTTGCTTTGTCAAAGATTAGTTGACCATACAGTTGTGGGTTTATTCCTGGGATATCTTTTTAAAAAGATCTCATCCATTACTTTTTTTGTGTTAACCTGGGCAGGTTTCTGCCCTATTCTAGGAAACTCACATGACCACATTTATAATTTAGAAGGACAGTCTGGCTGTGGGGAGGAGAAAGGATTGTAAGAAGGAAAATTTCACACTGAGAGACCATTTAGAACACAATTGTCATAGTCCTGGCATAAGATGTGACAGCTTGGACTAGATGGTGGTGCAGTGAAAAAGAACTTGGGCTGAGTTATAGTTTGAAGTGGCTAATGACAAGATTTGCTGATGCTTGCATATGCGGTGTGAGAAAAAGAGAGGAGTTAGAGGTAACTCCAAAGTTTTTGGTCTGAGTATCTGAGCTCAGGATACAACTCAGTGAGTGAGGGAATGAACAAAGAAGGTGACCATGGATGTAGGTGGATGGAGTCTTTTTTCTAGGGTCTGGTCATTCTTGGGTAAGTTGAACAATGAGTTTCTAGACCGCCCCAGAGAATAGGATCAAATCTTGAAGTGTAGGGAGGCTGCCCAGGCCTGAAAACCATTCTCCATCATGTCACCACATTCCTCGTCAGTTAAGTCTGCTCTCCTTTTGTCATCCAGGCTTAAATATAAAGCACAAAATGAAGTCCTGGTAGGGTGGGGAGTGAGTGCCCCAGCACTTAAGTGTGTGCATACGTGGGATCAGTGGTTCCCAGGTTTTTGGATTATGGCGACGTGTAATATTAAACCAAGCACCACCGATGGATGAATGGATAAAAAAAATGTGGCATATACATATGGTAGAATATTACTCAGCCTTAAAAACAGAAGGAATTCTGACCCAGGGTGCAACATGAACGAAACTGGAGGAAATTACGCCAAATGAAATAAGCCAATAAAAAGAACAAATACTGTCTGATTCCACTTCTAGGGGTATCTACGGTAGACAAACTCTTAACGACAGAAAGTAGAATGGTGGTCACCAGGGGCTGGGGAGAGGTGAGGAGAGGCAGTTACTGTTCAACGGAGGCAAGTTTCAGTTTGGGATGATGGAAACGTTCTGGTGGTGATGGTTGGAGAACAATGTGGATGTACTTAATACCACTGACCTGTACACTTAAAGGTTGGTTAACAAACAAACAAAGCAAACCCCAAAACAAAAAGAACACCCAAATAAGCCAAGCAAACTAACAATCATAAAGTTGTCAACTTTTTAATTTTGTCCACTGAAGGCATTAAAAATCAAACTTCAATTGGTTATAGCCATCATGCCATCCAAAGAAAGAATATTTTTAAAGCTCAACAAGGCAAGAAAGATACGTTCTCAAGGCCCAGGCTAATTTTTTGAATGGGACGATACTGGTTTCACAACAAAGCCAAATAGTTGAAATACATTGCTCTAATTTCTTTTACATTCCTTAGTGGACTGTGTGATCAGTGTCTGTGAAGCTGGGTGACCCTTTGTTGGAGAAGGTGAAGAGGACTAGAGGATCATACAGGAGAGGTGGATTCAATGTCTTTGAAGATTTTTGCTCCGGGGACTTGGTGGGTGGTTGGAAGTTGGGCTTCAACTAGGGTGACACAAGAGACAGTGTCATTTGGACTAGATGCTCATTGCAATGATTAATAGTGCTCTGGGCCAGACTCAAAACTTCTCTGCTTTGGGGGCACCTGGGTGGCTCAGTTGGTTGAGTGTCTGACTTCAGCTCAGGTCATGATCTCACGGTTCATGAGTTCGAGCCCCACGTCGGGCTCTATGCTGACAGCTCAGAGCCTGGAGCCTGCCTTGGATTCTGTGTCTCCCTCTGCCCCTCCCCTGCTCACACTCTGTCTCTCTCTCTCTCTCTCAAAAATAAATAAACATTAAAAAATAAAATAAACCTGCTCTGCTTTGGATGCTAAATGGGCTGGTCACCCTGGCTCTTGCCTCCTGTGCAGGACAGGCACTGGACAGCGAGCTGCTCTGCTGGGAGAATCTGCTCAGTGAGGATCTCAGTGTGGTACTGTGTTTGTAAAGAGCCTTCCTAGGACTTGGCGAGCAACAGGTTCTTAATAAATGGCGGTTATTTTTATCCAGGCCATCTCGAAAAAGCACTGGCTTCTGAGTCTTCAGATTTTGGATCGGATCCCTATTTACTAGGGCACTGACCTTCAGCAAGTTACTTAAATTTTCTGAGCTTCAGTTTCTTATCTGTAGAGTCAACAAAACCTTTCTCACAGGGTTGTTTGGGAGCCTCAGTTAAATATAGCAGTATTTAATAATGTGTGTAAAAGTAGGTAGATTGGTGCCAGGCACATAGTAGGTCCTGGAAAAATATCCACCCTTCCTTCTTTCCTTCCTTTCTACCTGTCTTCCATTTTTTCTCCCCGATCCCTTCCTGTTTTCTGTTCTGCCTTTCTGCCTTCTACAGATGGATAGCATATCTAAGCTTCCTGATCCTAACCCCTTAAGTGTTTCCCCAGACCCAGCTAGGGGGAACCTTCTAGACTGGCTAGGAGAGATTCAGCTCTGTTGAGGTATCTACCTCTCCTGTTCAGAATGGCTTCCTTGAGTGCGGTCTTAGTCTTTTTGGGCTACTATACAAAAATACCACAGATTGAGTAGTTTATAAAAAACAGACATTAATTTCTCACAGTTCTGGAGGCTGGGAAGTCCAAGGTCACAGTGCCTGCAGATTCAATGAGGTAGTTATTGAGGGATCACTTTCTGGTTCACAGATGGTGTCTTCTTGCTATGTCCTCACACGGTGGAAAGGACTAGGGATTGCTCTGGGCCTCTTTTATAAGGCGCTAATTCCATTCACGAGGGCTCCACCTCATGATCTAAGCACCAACCAGAGGTCTACCTCCAATACCATCAACTCTTGGAGTTAGGATTTCAACATATGGATTTTGAGGAGACACAGCATTCAGGCTATAGCAAGTACATTCTGCACTATGGATGTCCCTGCTAGGAATTTAAGTATGAGGGTTGGGGAGGAGACGGATGGCTACCCGGACTCAGAAAACACAAACTTCTCTTCTCAAGGGCCTTGTAGCTTCCCTGGGCTCAAACACCTGCTCACTGCTTGCATCAATCCAAGAATCTTTTCAACTGGCATTCTCAGGGAGGATAAATTTTCTCTTCATCCCTATCTCTGATTTTCTGTGAACTTCTAAATATGACCAGTTTGGCACCCAATGGAGGACAAGAACATTGCTTCTCTTCTTGGAGCCTAGCATAAGCCGGGGCGGGGGGGTCTCTTAACTCCTCTAAGCTACTCTTGGGCCTCTATAAATGTCTTCTAGTTAGCTCATAAAGAGGCTGAACTAAGTTCATGGGTCCAGGGGAGATGGTGAGTTAGGGGTTGGTTGAAACCAGAAAATGATTCCTGCCAGGGAGATAATTTTCGCTAGTGTTTAAAGGCTGCCAAGCAAGGGTTGGGAGGGAGGGTGGGAACAGAGCTCTGCTGGAATCCCCCTACATCTGGCTCACCGTCCCTGGCCAGCTTTGGTGTTCTGTCTGGTACCCAGAAGGCACTTGACAAACACTGGTGAAGCAGAGCCTTACCTTTCAAGGCCCAGCTCACGGTTCACCTCTTCTGAATCCTCCTGGGATTGTCCAGACAGAACAGTCACTCCTCCCCCTGGGCACCCGGAACCGTGCCATTGTGACCCCCATCATCCTGTATTGTAATTCTCCGTGGGCTCTGGGCAGAGAAGTCCTTGAGGGCAGAGACCGTGTCATTGCCCTCTTGCCCCATGTGCCGAGTGACTGAGAAACACGAGTCAGCCTGTCTGGCACTGGTAGTGGTCGGGGGGGTCCTGAGGAATTAGGGGGCTGGCTGAATACCAGGGGCCACTGAATATCAGACTCCAGGGCTATGATCTGCTTGGCAATAACTATTCCACATTTTCCAGAGATTGTTCTCGTAATACATGGGCAGCATGCCCAAGCCAGGCTCTGACTAGTTCCTAAAACAAGTTAAATCTTTCCTTTTGGGACACTTCCATCAGCGGGCAGATGACATGCTTCTCTGACAACTGTGGCTCTCACGGTCCCCACTGTTGGGCCATTTCCCACTTGGTTCCTCACGGCCCCTAGCAGCAGCCTATTGTGCTTGGCTGGGCTTCTGGCTGGTGAGGAGATGAGCTCTGTCTTCCCAGATCTTGGGGTGGAAGAGAATTACATCCACACCCCCACCCACAGCCGCCTGTGCATGGCTGTGATGGAAACTGGCTCCTCCTCCAACAGATCTCAGTGGAGATTGGAAAATGCTCGTTGGAGGAGGGTGTTGTGTCATTGTTGGTACATGGACGGAAGCCAGGCTGCAAATGAGACCACAGTCTTCCTATTTGCCCGTGCTTTCCACTCCCATGGAAGGACAAAGCCAGCTGCAGGAAGCCTGCGCAGTCTGCCTCGGATGGCCTGACTGTCATCAGATGAGGGTCGTGGAGGTAGACCCCAGGGTGGCCAGACAACGGAAGGTGGGAATATCGGTGGAGATGTCGCAGTCCTAGGTAGTCCCTAACTGCGGGATGGTGCATGTTAACCCTTCCAATCCCACTCAACATAGCTGGGGCGTGAGCATGATTTATGGCACATGCGTTTGTAAATTGGCCCCAACCTGAGTCATGTCAACAATCTCCACCCTGCACATGAGAGCCTAAGATTTGAGCTTTGGGAGTCCTTTCTGCTGAATCCTTTGAAGAGGGGACACGCCAGGGTCTTCTTGTTATATATATGTTTGAAGGGAGTGCACAGATGATTTAAATCTCTCACTGAAAACAGGAACACAGATTTATTTCAGAAGCAGAATAGAGGGCTATGGAAGGAGTGCTGGATCAGGTGGGGGTCAATTCCAACCGACATCTACCCAGTTCTGTGAACTTGGGCAAGTCCTATGTCTTTCATCTTTTCCTGAAATTCATTTAACAAAGATTAATATAGTACTTAAATAAGTAAGTAATGAACTATTTTATGTGCTTTACAAACATTAACTCATTTAATCTTTACGACAATCTAGGATGTAAGTATGATTATTAAACCCATTTTATAGATGAGGAAAGTAAAGACAGAAATGTTAAGTAATTTGCTCAAGGTCACACAGCTTCTGAATGGTGGCATAACTCTAAACTCTCCTGGATCTCAGAATCATTATCTGTAAAATGGGGATAAAACATGTTACCTTGCTCATCCCGGCAATTAGTTCCTTTGGGCTCCCGCTGGCTTTCACGTGTACCTCTGTGGTTACTGGAATGAGATACCCTTAAAATGCAACCGGGATGAGGGTTTCGTTCAGTGTTTTGTTCATTGGTCACTACACAAAGGGGTAGTGCAGTTCCTGATGTGTGGTGGGTAGTCAGTAGATGTTAGATGAACAAATGAATTGACCCCATCCCTCTGTGTTGTGTTGAAAGGGACCCAGCTCTTCCCCAAACATGGCTTTCTGAAGCCACAGCCTGTGTCGTATTTATCTCCGAGTCTTTAGATCCAAGGAGGTTTCTGGCAGATAGATGCTCACATTGAATGAAGGAAGCCCCATTTTTGTCTTTTGCCGAATGTCAGAAGTCACCACCTAATCGTGAAGACGTGGGCATATGTAAGTGCCGTAAGTCGATGGACATTGACACCTGTGAGTTATGGAGTAATCTTTTGTGGTGAAAAAAAGATAAGGCAGAGGAAATGGGGTTCTTTCAATTGCCGTGTAACAAGCCACTCCAAATGTAGCGGTTTAAAACAACAAGGATTTATTATTCCTCCCCAAAGTTGGGCGGTTTTCTGTTCTACATGAAGTAGCCAGGGATAATGGAGTAGCTGCACTTGGGAGGGAGCCTGCCAGGGCTGGGACATCCAACGTGGTTTCTGCTCTGGACATTTCTTCTCCACACGGTTTACCATCATTTCTGGTCTGGCAGCTGGCTTCTAAGAAGCTGGAGACGGAGCTCTGCACACTCTTGAGGCCAGGCTCCAGTGTCCTGGGGCATCATGGCCGCCACACGGGTCGTGCAAAGTAAATCACAAGGCTAGACCAGATTCAAGGGCAGAGAAAACAGACTCCACCTCTCGCTGTGAGGAGTAGAATGCACGTACAGAGATGGGAGAAGCCGTTGGCAGCCAGACTGGACACGGTGCCACAGCGGTGGACGAGGGCTAGTGACAGGAACCCCAAATTATATGCATGCAAAAGACCAGCCGTTGGGGGTTAGGCTGTGGTTTGCCTGCAGAAAGTAACTGGTTTCTTACTCAGGTGATCCCCTGGGACGTACAAATTGCCCACCTGCTCTGGGAGGTCTGAGCCGATCAGGCTCTTGGAGAATATCAAGTTTTTTTTCTTCCCATTTTCCAGGTGATGAAACAGAGGCATGGAAAGAAGTGGTGTGTGAACATCATATCACGAGTCAGTGGCAGGCTGAGGGCTGCTCTTGCCAGGTGGTTAAGAGTGTGGACGTCGGGTTCAAACATTGGTTCTGCCACCAAAATGACTGGAAGTTCCTATAATCTTGCCGGACCTCTACCTCTTCATTTATTTGTTGTGGATAATAATGCCTACTTTATAGGGCAGAATAGATAGTCGTGAATAGGATGAGTTCTGGAGCCAGACGAGCTGAGTTCAAATCAGGTTCTTCCACTTATCACCTGTGTCACCGAGGGATAAGTCTTTAATTGCACTATGCCTCAGTTTCCTCATGTGTAAAATGGGGATAATACTACTACTCATTGTATAGAATTGCTGGGAGGATCCAAGTAGTTTAACATTTTTTAAATGTTTATTTTTATTTTTTTGAGAGAGAACACGAGCAGGGGATGGGCAGAGAGAGAGGGAGACACACAGAATCGGAAGCAGGCCCCAGGCTCCCAGCTGTCAGCACAGAACCCACAAGCCGCGAGATCATGACCTGAGCTGGAGTCAGGCGCTTAACCGACAGAGCCACCCAGGCGCCCCAGGATCCAATTAG
Source organism: Panthera uncia (assembly GCF_023721935.1). Taxonomy (NCBI): domain Eukaryota; kingdom Metazoa; phylum Chordata; class Mammalia; order Carnivora; family Felidae; genus Panthera; species Panthera uncia. Next base: position 14,866,202 of record NC_064812.1, on the reverse strand, counting down.
TTTAAACATATAGAAGCTTCTTGAACAACGTCTGGCACATGATTCACAATCAATGGATATTATCTGTGATTATTAGAGTGTTTCTAGGAAAATTACAGTGAGATAATGCTTACAAAAGCCTTGTATATGTTGCACGCCTAGTAAGTGATAGCTCTCATTAGTGGGACACGAGCCCTTCGGTCCATTCCCCCTCTTCCCACGCTCATACTTGGGGAAGTTTGGAGCAAACAATCCCAACTTCTCTCTAATTGTTGTGCAAGCAACCAGTGTCTTCTTTCATTTGTCACGGTTTGCTCCTCACTGTGCTGTTTACTAGTGGGCAAGGAGATTCTGCCTCTCAAACAGGAAGAGACTTCACCCTCTTGCCCCTCTGCATGTGCTCATTTCCTGCCTTCATGGGGGAAGTCCACCTCAGAAGAATCCTTCCGCTGGAGGAGGTATCCCTCTCTCCCTTTCTGTCCCAGCCTCGCGTCTGACCGGGTAGATAAGTCCCAGGTAAACTTGGGATTCGATCCTTGCTTTGACCATTACTGGTTTGTCATTATTATCTCAGTGTCCTCACCGGTATACAGCGTATAACAATGGTATCTGCCTCGTAGATTTTATTGGAAGAATGAAATAAGACAGCGTATATGAGAAGGGTTTATATAGTATCTGCCACATAGCAAGTGGTCAAGAGTAGGTAATGGATTACTGTTATCGTTTCTGTTATATGTATTCCGAGGCCCAGCTAAAGTGCTCACTCCTCCAGGAAGCCTTCCTGAGCCTCTCCAGATGGAAGTTAACATTTTTCTCCCCCTGGGCTTTCTTCTCACCCTTTCTGTAGTTTTTTGATATCATATTTCTTCTCTAATGTTGAGGTAGAATAATTGAGAAAGGAGTCTTCTCCTTCACGGTAAGCTCAGAGATGAGGTTTTGTGCTGGCATCATCTCTTGGGCTCTACTGGTCTGTTCCGGTCTGGGCACAGAGCAGGTGCTAAAGCAGCATTCAGAGCAGATATCCATTATATCATTTACAATGATAATATATTTAAAAAACGATATCACTATCTTCTGTCTGTCAACAGAGCACCTACTATGTGCCAAGCTATGTTCTAAGGGCCATAATGAACCATTCCTTACCTCTCTTCCCCCAAGGTAACAGCCACTCTCTGGCCTCACACAGCCTTTTGGGCTTCTTTTCTGGGATTCCTTTATCTCTTTCAAGCTGCTCAGGCTGTTTCTTTTAGTTGGGCCTCATTTGCGGTAACCCTTGTGGGTGGGGGCAAGTAGGGGCCTCTCCAGGCAAGGAGAGAGGGCTAAAGCACCTTACAGTTGTCTAGCTCTGGGTCTGTCAGCACTCTGCCTCATTTTCCTCCTCTGGAAAGCGCTGCACTCTGTGTTGTGGGATTAAAGAGGATCCTATGTGTCAAAGTGCCTGGCAGACAGTAGGCCCTTCCCAAATGTAATTACTATCCTCTGGCTATGCCCTAAAATTTACTGTACATGTCACAGGTGTGCTAACAGGAGGTGCCCTGCTGGAGATTTAACTTGGGCCTTTGTCCTCCTCTTTCATGAGGAAGTTGCCAGTCACATCAGGGTGCAGGATGGAAAAGAAAGGCACCAGGGCCAGCTTCCCTGAGAAGGACAGGTGCAGAGCAAGTAGTCCTCATGCTCTTGAGGGAAGGGCATGAAAAGGTGTTTCTCTTTCTGGGTATTTAAAAGAGAGCAGGTGTTGGGGTACCTGGGTGGCTCAGTCGGTTAAGCACCCGGCTCTTGATTTTGGCTCAGGTGGTGATCTCACAGTTCGTGAGTTCGACCTCCACATCGGGCTCTGTGCTGACGGTGCAGAGCCTGCCTGGAATTCTCTCCCTCTCTGTTCCTCCTCCACTTGTGCTCTCTCTCGCTGTCAAAATAAATAAACTTATGAGAGAGAGAGAGAGAGAGAGAGAGAGAGAGAGAGGTGTTCCCGCAGTGCTTGTGAGGCAGGGAAAAGGGATTTGGTTGGGGTGCAAAGTGGAATCAGTCCTGTTAGAGGGTTCCTGCTGTCTTCTTGTGCCCTGGGAAATAACTAAGTATGAGAAAAAGAATTGGAAGAATCATCCTCTAAGAGCTCTACACGAAGCCCCCGGCTGCTGGTCAGGGGCTTGGTTCCACCTTCGTATGTATCCAAGAGATTGTGTAGGCGTGAGTTTCAGCAGGGACATTGTGTGCTGTCAGGAATGTGTGACAGAGAGAATCTCTGGAAGTTCTAAACCGAACAGATTCCAGTTCCTCTCTGTCCGGTATGTGCGAGGACTCATTTTTGTTTTTACTTGGCCTGTCCCCAGGGCTTTGGGACAATTCGTTGGGAAGGGAGGAAATCTCCAGAGGAAGATACCGGACTTTCTGCTTTTAATGCAGATATGTGCTTAAGAGATGAATGGGAACAATAAGTGTAATGTAACCATATTTGGGCTCTGAGTTTATGGAGCAGTTCGTATCAGCTATCCTAATGATCCCAGAGGGCATTGTGAAATGTTAAAAGAGATTTGGTCTTAATTAACTTTTGTTTTTAGGGTTACAAGATGAATAGCTCTTTTGAGGGCAGGGGATCGTCTGTTTCCTGGGCATGGAGGTGGTGACGAAAAAGGTATGTTTGGGACCCAGTCAGAAGGCTGCTGAGTCTGGGTCTTCGTGTCTGTCAGAGTAGTTGGAGAAGATATAAATACAGGTTACTTCTGGGCCAGGGAAGACCTCAGGTGCCTTGCTAAGGGGTCTGGAGTGGCTCTTGGCACTTTAGAAGGAGCAGTCCTGTCTGGCTATAACTGTAAGGGGTCTGGGGACTGAAGAGCTGTCCCATGAGGGCTGATGCAGTCTCCAAGATGGCCGCCCACCTAGGACTCCTAGCGCCCTCAGCCCTCAAACTCCTTATCCACGGTCCATGCTCAAAAAACAGCCAACGCGGCAGCTCCGGGTGGCCAGGATTGCGACACCAATGTGTTTGTTCCCCGTGTTTGTGAAATACCTCGGAGGCACCGTTCCAGTCCCACCTGACTAGTTTTCTGATTGCCACATGGCCCTGGCTCTATCTGCCAATACTCAACCAGGGCTGACGAGTCAGAGATTTTGAGATGTTTGTGGGTTCAGAACCTAAGAGCCCTCATTTCTGTCTGCCTGAGTGAAGAGATTTTACCTGCCAGAAGCTTCTGAAGATCATCTGTGGGGCTTGGAGACAGCTCTGGTACCCTGGAGTGAGTAGGGTGGCCCTGGGCCAGTCACTTGACCTCTCCAAGCTTTTGTCATTTTAACTGCATAATGAGGATAGTAATTCCTATCTTGCAAGATCATGACCTACAAGTATACCACCAGATGGAAGGTCAGGTACCAGGTCACTTACTAGGCTTCCTTTCCCTAAAGGTCACTGCAAACAAAGTTGGCTTCAAATTTCTGAGTCATTAAAATTCAGTCTTGCATTTAATTCTTGCAAATGAATTGCTGTCAATCTTTGACTGAGAGCAGGAAGAAGAGGCCTAGCTAATATATAACATAATGAGAACTCAGAAGCCTCTGGAAATTGGCTCAAGAACATGGCCAGTGTCTGAAACCACAAAAATCCTAGAAGAGAGCACAGGTAGTAATTTCTCTGGCATTGGCCGTAGCAACATTTTTCTAGATATGTCTCCCGAGGCAAGGGAAATAAAAGCAAATACAAACTTTGGGACTACATCAAGAAAGCTCCTACACAGTGAAGGAAATAATCAACACAACTAAAAGGCAACCTAGGGAATGGAGAAGATATTTGCAAATGACATATCCGAAAAAGCGTTAGCATCCAAGATGTATAGAGGACTTATATAACTCAACAGCAAAAAAATCCCAAATAATCAAATTTAAAATTGGGCAGAAGACATGAATGGAAATTTCTCCAAAGAAGAGATCCAGACGCGTGAAAAGATGTTCATCGTCATTTACCGATAGGGAGTTGCAAATCAAAACTACAGTGAGATATCACCTCACAGCTGTCTGAATGGCTAAAATCAACAACACAAGAAACAACAGGTGTTGGCCATGATGTAGAGAAAAAGGAACCCTCTTTTACCATTGGTGGGAATGCAAACTGGTGAAGCCACTCTGGAAACCAGCATGGAGGTTTTCCAAAAAGTGAACAATTAGAACCCCTCCCATACTACTGTGTTTTTACCCAAAGAATACAAAAGCACTAATTCAAAGGGATACAGGCACCCCTAGGTTTACAGCAGCATTATTTACAGTAGCCAAATTATGGAAGCAGCCTAAATGTCCACCAATAGATGAGTGGATAAGGAAAATGTATATAGATAATGGAATATTATTCAGCCATAAAAAAGAGTAAAATCTTGCCATTTGCACCTATTGGGATATGGATAGAGAGCATAATGTTGAGTGAAATAAGTCTGAGAAAGACAAATACCATAGACTACACTCATATGTGGAATTAAAGAAACAAAACAAATGAAGAAAGAAAAAAAAAAGACAAACCAAAACACAGACTCTTAACTATAGAGAACAAACAGAGGTTTGCTCCATCCCAAAGGGGAGGTGGGTGGGCATGGGTGAAATGGGTGATGGGGATTAAGAGTACACTCATTATGATGGGCCCTGAGTAGTGTAGAGAATTGCCACGTCACTATATTATATACCTGAAATTAATACAACATGTATTTTACCTATACTGGAATTAAAATAAAAATAAAGGAATGTGGTCAGTGGTATTCAGCCCACGGAAGCGGGTAGCACAAGACAAATGACCTTATACCTCATTTCCTTCCTCGACCTCCTCCTGCCAACGGGATAAAACCTGAGTTTGGGGAGGGGTAAGGCTAACAATTATTGAGCTTCTATTATGTGCCAAGCACCGAGAGAGTAAGAGTGATTATGCATATGTTCTCTCATTTTGTCATTTCCCCAGTCCAAAGAAATAGGCAGCATTATCCTTAAATAACAGTTGCTCGTTTAAGTAATATTCATTGAGTTATTATTATGTACCAGGCATTGCTTTGGGAGTTAGAACGTGTGAGAGAAGAGGCCTTGCTCAAGGTCACGCGGCTGGCCCATAGCCCATCAGGATAAGATCCCTCCTTTACGGAGGCTTTATTCCAGAGCTGTTTTCAATCTGAGATGATGCACAGACAGACCCTCAAATATACACACACATGCACACACACTTACATGCCCTCTCACACACAATACACTCACGTACCATGCCAGTGCACATATTCTCACACATGCACTTGTGCTCGCACACAAACACACACGCGCACAAATATACCCACAGTTGTGTGGACGCACACACCAGATATGTATATACCTGCACGTATATTCACACACACCGTTCCGTTCATTGGGAACATTTTTTCAAACTCCTGGGATCTCTGAATATTTCAGGTCAGAAATATTACAGATACAATCCCGTAAGTTTCATTCCATTAGCTTCCCTCCCTCCCCCTGCTTGTCTTTCTCCTTCCTCCCTTTGCCCCTTCCTCTATCCTTCCCTCTCTCCCTCTTTCCCCTTCTCGCTCCCTCCTCACCTCCTTTTTCTCCGCTTCTTCCCCATTCCGTGACCAGACCTCTCTTCCTGATTTCTGCTAGCACTGACGTCTTAGGGAATTATCAGGCCTGCCAGGATCAGGTCGGAATACTTAGCCAGAAAGCAGACTGTCTAAGGCTACCAAAGGCTGAATCTATTTGCCAAATTCTGCCTTGGTTGTGCTCTCCCCCATGCGGCTGCACTAATCCAAAGTCCCCTTCCCACCCCATTCTCTGCCTCTCTGCCACCAGACATGGCATGCTCAAGTTCAAGTGCAAACCTTGGCCGGGAGTCCTCAGCCCCAGCGCCCACCTCCCTTGCCCTCCCTTGCAGGTGCCAAGTGCCTGTGGAGGCTCCTTCCAAGTGTTTCATCACGCCTCAGGGTGGGGATGCATCTATTTTTGTTTCAACACTTTGCTTCCACCTGGCATTTCATTTGCCAGCTAATATGTGAAGTAACTCATCCCGATGCTGGCGGCATTGGAGGGTGAGGGGCGGGGGCGGGGAGGGGAGGGGGTGCTGCACTCTGGTCTGTAAAGTGTTGGTGGGGGGCTCAGCAAGTCCTACCAGTTGTCCTTTGTGGTCACATAGGAGGTAGGCTGGGTGCTGGGTTTTAGCTCAGCTCACCGGTGTAAGCAATTCAAATTCTTCAGAATATTTCATCATCCAGGCAGCTCAAGGTGGGGGTGGTAAAATTTGACAAACTTTGGCAACTCCCAAGTCTCAGTCCCCGAAGAGTGCCAAGAGTCACCTTACCCGACTCATCTATTGTCCTGTGGTTTCGGGGACCTCTCTCCATATACGTATCGAAAACACTTTACCTTTACTATTAAAGGATCTTTTTTAAAAATTTTTTTTTAACGTTTATTTATTTTTCAGAGACAGAGCATGAGTGGGGGAGGGGCAGAGAGGGACACACACACACACACACACACACACACACACACACAGAATCAGCACAGAGCCCGGCTCCAGGCTCTGAGCTGTCAGCACAGAGCCCGACGCGGGGCTCGAACCCAAGAACTGTGCGATCGTGACCTGATCTGAAGTCGAACGCTCAACCGACAGAGCCACCCAGGAGCCCCCGAAGGATCTTAAAAGTGTGCCTACAGACTTCCAAGTACTCATGGAAACCTCCGGACCCCAGGGGCTAGCATTTACCCTCTCCGTGGCCGTCTGGCCACGTTACCCAACTGGGTGAACTTGCTGGAGGCAGGCTGTTGAGGGGAAGCACTCCTAAACCATTCCGAGGCACAGGAGACGGCACGTTCTGCAGACAACCCGGGAATGGTTGTGACAATGTGCACTTCGTCTGGGGCAAGCTCACTGTAACACACACGGACCCACACATGCTCTCTCTCCCCACCAGAGCAGATGAAACAGGAAATGCAAGTAGGAGGTCCGGTGAGGATGTTGCTGTGGAAGAGAACACCCCCCGGTGAGAAAGGGAACTGAGTACCCAAGTGCTCGTGGGTGCGGGGCCAGACTTCGGTATCATTCAATGAGAAAAACACGGAATTCTGGAGGTGGGGTTCTCTGGGGCACTTAGCTGATGGTCTTATATGGTGATTGCTTAGGATCACGTCTTGACATTGCAACCAGGTCACCAACTCTTGGTACCCAGAGATCAGAGCCTTCTTGTCCCTCTGCCGTACCGACCTAACTCAGATCCTTTTGTGCAGGGCGTGTTCAGTCAGTGCAGGAAAGGAAAGGAGGCTCGGCTACATTTATATGATGCTATGTCATGTTCAAACCCCTTTACGATGAGTCATCCCCTTCTGGTGGCTGAGCTCACTTTCAGGCATGTGAACCCCTCACCTCCCTTTTCTGGTGCCCGTTTTGGTATATAGCAGCGTCAGGCCGTGGCGAGCCGTCTCCTAGCAAGGAAGGCAAGATTCACACATGCCTGAGTGTGACCACAAGCTGTGGTGGGTTTACCTAAGCACCGTGATGTTCAGACCACATGCCCTACAGCAGACAGAGGCATCTCCCCTCATGTTACACATACAGAGGAGGCCTTCTCGAAGCCAGTGGGACCAAGGGGGGGCCGCAGGCAAGAAAAGAGGAGATGATCCAGGCAAGAGTACAGCACAAGGTAAACACGAGGTAGGGTTGTGCGCACTTTCATTTGCTCATTATTCTTCTTGTTGACTCACTCATTCACCCAAAACTACTTCATGAGCCCTGTTCCATGCCGGGCACCGTTTCAGCCTCGGGGAGCAGAGCAGTGAGCACGTCTGACTTATGAACGTGTGCAGAGCCAGATCGTGAACAACTATCACAAGTGAAAAAGCATCATCTGGAAAAGACCAGCGTGTCACGGAGGGTGGGACAGGCAGGGGTGGGAGGAGGAGGGTCAGGGAAGGCTGAACCCGAAATGATAAGTGGGCAGGTCAGCCTGGGGGACAGGAAAGGGTGGGAGGAATGGCAAGAACTATTCCAAGCATGAAGCTCCAGGAGCAGAGAGAGCCAGGCGCTTGCGCGACACTTGGACAAGTCCTGTGTGGTCAGGGTGCAGAGAGGGGCAGAGGGAGGAGTGGGTGAACAAGACAGGGGTGAGGAGGTGGGGAGCAGGGGTGGGTCAGGCTGGAAAGAGGTCACACAGAACCTTGTGGGCTATGATAGGGAATTTGGACTTCATCTAAAGCAGTCTAAGCAGGAGATGCTATTGGCTTGCGTTAGGGTGCAGAAAGCGTAACAGTGTGGCAGCTTGGCAAATCTTTTAGGAAGGGAATGTCCTACCCCACCCGAAGATTTTCTGTAAGGTTGTTTCCAGCTTGGCCTTTTGTGATTGCACTCCGCGCTGTGCTTGCTCGGCCCTCCCTGGGGGCCTCTTCCTTCCTGTGCCCTCCCTCCCCCACCCATTACATCTTCTTCCTCCATTGCCCGCTTCAAGGGGTCGATGCCCCCCAGTTACCCTATGTCCCCCAGTTACCCCATCGCTTTATCCCAAGGAGCTTGTGGGTCTCCTTCCCTCGGACTAAAATCCCCCTTCCACCCTCCATCGAAGTCCTTATTGGGCATTAAACGCCAGGGTGTTTCGGAGCCTGCTTTTCCTCCTCCTAGCTGGGAAGCTTGTGTGTCCCCAACCCGGGGTCTTGAGTAGTGACAGCAGTGCCTCCTAGGGCAGCTGTGAGGGTTTACAAAGCTGCCACTAGGAACGTGCCTTGCCCTGGCCTGGCTCATGTTGGTTCTGTAAATGCTACCCGTGGGTACAGTCATGGCCGCCCAAGCCCTTCCCAATGGCCCCCCACTCTACATCTGCATCATTTCTATCCCTTCTCCGAACTGCCTCACCTCCCCAGCCATAGTGGACGCCCCCCATCCCCGAACATGGATTTCTGTCTTGCTCATGCTGTTCCCTCAGCCTGCAATGCCCTTCCTTCCCTCAGCACCCTGAGGCCTAACTCATGCCTTGTTTCCTTTGGAGAATCTTCCATGCACACTCCTGCCAGTCCGACTCTAAGGCAGATTTAACTCTTCCATTGAGTCTCCCCAGCGCTTGGGGGCCTTGCTTTGTTACAGCACACACGGATAGGTATTTCTGTGGCTGTTTGGGCTCTGTCTCCCCTCACAAGTATGTTTCCTTGGGCGGGGACATGTGTCATTCACCTACCGTGCTGAGTACTGGGCACAGAGCCCAGTACTCACAGCTAGCTGGGTGAATGAGTGAACCAGCCTGGTGCCCTTACCCGCTCGGAGGCAAGGACTGTGTCTAACTGATCTTTGGTCCCCCAATGCCCGGCTCCCAGTAGGAGTTTGCTAATTCTCCTTGCCCACCATGGAAGGGTAAGTCCGGCAGGTTTTGGTAGACGTGTTGAAGCAGGGAAAGGCATGGAGGGCCAGGAGGAAGGGCAATCTGGACGATGGGATCAGGGACCAAGAGATGATTCCAAGCTTCTTTGACGAGGATCTGGGGCTGGGAAGCTGGAGTGTCAAGGGAGGCTCAGCTTCTTTTCCCTGGGCTGGACCCTTTCCTAGTCCTGTGGGAGGGAGGACACCCCACCCAGGCCAAAGGGGAGTATTAACGTGTCAGAATGACTCCCAGAATATTTCACGGTCTTATCTGTTAATAATAAAAATGAAATTATATTAAAAATACAGCCATGTGTGGGTTGCAGAACGAGTTAATGACTCCTCACGTAGTTAGATGCGTACCCCTTTAATTGAGGCAGGTAATGACTGTGGTAATAATACCTTGGATCTGTTTATGGGTTCTTTCTTCGGAGAAGCTCAAAGCACTTTCCCTTCCTATCTCATCCCTCTCCCCAACTTCCCAGGGAAGTGTGTCTTATCATCCCCACTGCTTAGGTGTCTGTGCAAGGTGACTCACTCCATGGCTCTGAAGCTCACCTCCTTGTCCCCTGGCCAGGGTGGGGCCCACGTGCCCCTTCTGGGCCTGAAGCACCCCATTTCCTGGACAACCAAGAAGGCCTGGCTTGCTGTGCAAGACCAAGGGGTGCCGGGGCACCAAAGGAGCAGAGAGATGGGGGCAGGGGAAGAGGGAAGAGGGAGGGCGGAGAGACAGGAGGGCCGGCAGAAAAAATGGGAGAAAAGGCAGAATGCTAGGGCGCCAGCATTGTGAGGGTGGGGACCATGTCTTGTTTACCTTCCCTGCTTCTGGATCAAGCACAGAGCTTGGCACATTCTGTGATAGATGGCAATACCTACGGTGGCATTGAAAACCCAGCTCAAATGTCACCTTTTCCAAGAAGCTTTTCTTGGTTTCCCCAGGTGTCCCCACCGCACGGCCACAGGACTCTCCTAGCCCTTGGAACCTCTGTTTATCCTTCTCAGGCAGCTTTGTATGCAAGTTAAACTGTTTAGGTATCAGCCACCCCCATTCAGGTGTGAGCTCCTAGACCAGGCTCCAGTCTGACTCATCCCCTATCCCCAGGATCTGCTAGCACAGGGCTCTCACACAGTAGGACCGCACATAAGGAGTGCAGGTAAGAGAGGGCTTTGAAATCAGAAAGACCCAGATTCAAACCCTCGTTCTGCCTCTTACCAACGGTGTGTCTCGGGAAGCCCCTTGGCCTCTTGCAGCGTTCCCTTCCTTACAGAAAGCGGAGCTGAGAAAGCCCACTTTGCAGGATTGTGGCGAAGTTAGCCACAGCGACCCTGCTTGGCACCTAGTAGGTGCTTATTATTCATTTCCTATGATTAATTTTAGACCTGGTGGTTCCCGGCCCTGGCTCCGCATCAGAACCGCCCTTCTCAGGAACAGACGTCCTTGGAAGCCCCCTGGGAAATTCTTAGCCTGTGGGTCTGGGGTGGGGCCAAGGCATCCGCCTTCTAAAAAAGCTTCTCTGGTTCTTCCGATGTCGAGGGTCCCAGTGTTTGTCAATTGGAACATAAGATTGAATGTAAAATTGTACAAAAGTCATTGATTTCTCTGGTGTCTAGGGTCCAGTGCAGGAACAGTGAAATCTTGTGGGCCGAATTGGACCCCAGGTGGGGTGCCTGTGGAGGCAGATAGAATGAAAAAGGGAGGTTCACCCTGGCTTCACTTCACAGTAGCTCTGTGAGCCCAGCCAGCTGTATACCTGCTCCGAACTATATCTTGCTGCTTCCTTTGGGATGGAATAATCCTAAGGGCTGATTTCTCCATGTTTTTACATTTGAGGTCCAGATCTGGTGGGCAAAACATCCCCGTAGACTCCACGGCCATCAGTCAACGGGGTCTTGAAGTGTTGTGTGATCTTTGCTAAAATTTGCCAAGTTTATGAACCAGAGTTCATAAGCATGTATGGCTCTAGCTGGCATCTGACGGACCCCTTTGTGCGGACCCGGGCGCCAGCCGAACCTTCTTTCTGGACAGGATCCTGGACCTCTCCAGCCCTGTAGAGGACAAGCGTCAGCACTGCAGAAAGAGCCCAGGCTCTCAGTCCTTGAGACATGACCCGACAATGAGAAATTCTTTTTCAAAGGCTTATTTATGATCCTGGAAAAGAATTTGATGTCGTGGAAAAAGACATTTGTCCCAGGGATGAAAGATAGAGTTGCCAACAATGGGAGTCCGGAAAGACCCACACCCATAGTTCAAGGCGGGAGTCACGGGGTGCTGGAGATGCGGAGTCTGGGGTGCGGGGCTCGTGGGAGGCTTCAGGGTCACATTTCATGAAGTAGCCCCATAAAATGGGCAATGGGGCTTGAACATGATGCCGGGCATTTTCTCACATGCTGTTTTCTTCAGTTTTCCCACAGCCCTGAGAGACATTACCGCATCAGCATTCATCGCTCATGATAATCCACTCTGTGTTACAGATGAGAACACAGAGGCTCAGAGGGGGAGGGTCCCCAAAGTCTCCAGCAACCTGCTGGAGTCACAATTTGAATCCACATCTGTCCAACTCCGATCTGTTTGTTCACGTTCCCCCACTACACTTTACTACTAGGATGGCCGCCCCAAAGCATTTGGGTTTATTTAAATACTGTCTGGAACGACTCCCCAAATGTTTCTCCCAGGTGAGGCAGACACCCTCCCCTCCCTGGGAACAGGCCACTCTCAGTGTTGGGAAGGTGGGGAGGTGTCTGGTCAAAGCCACCAAGGTGCTGACTTCCTGTCATTACAGGTTGGGGATAGGGCTGGTCCTCAGGATCCTGAGTGGGGGGCCTGAAGGCGTCTCTCTGCAGGCAGGGCCTGGGGGACGGCCCTGAGCTGGGACTGTCAGTGCTACCGAGCAGGAGAGTGGACAGGTTTGAGGTCTCGCAGAGATTTCCAGATTGAGTATCACCCAGGAAACTCAAAGGGCATGATTGCACAAGGGTGACCTTGATTTGGGCCTAGAAAACAAGAAAGTCTGCTTCTTTTCTGTGAAAGGGGAATGAATCACTTTCCAAGAAGCCAACCCATCCGTTGTCCACCGCACCCCACACGTGAGCTCAGAGCAGCAGCCCTGCCAGGGCAGAGCGGAGCAGGAAAGGTGAGATGTCAGTGGCATCCTGCCCGTCTCTCTTCTTCCCTTTCTCCACTGACAGCGAGGAGGTCAGGGGATTCGACCGGGAACGGTCCCCTTAGAGTGGCTGAAATTCCTACCCCTGGCATTTCCCTGTTTCACGGCTGGGTACTGAGGCTGGCAGAGGGGCAGCTGCACCAAAGGCACAGAGGCAGAGGATGTAAAAGCCACCGAGGCTGTGGCACAAGTGAGGGGCAGAGAAGAGCCTTCTCTGGCTTCCCTGCCTATTATCAGTCTGCAAAGTCCGAAACCTCGCTTTGAATCCTAGGTCTCCCTTTATATTCCTTCCTCTCCCCCCAACTCCCAGCCCTCAGATCCCATAAACACATAGCAACCTCAGACGAGTCATTCTAACTTTTCTAGGTCTTAGATTTCTCATCTGTGTAATGGGGATAACATTACCTGCCTCCTAGAGTCGAGAAAATTCAAGTAGATTAAGCAGGAGAGGTGGCCCTGACCTGCCGGGCAACCCTTACTCTCTCCAAGGCTCAGTCTGCTCACCCATAAAATATGCCCTTGCCAGGAGTAGTTGTTAAGGCTCAAAAAAATAGGACAATGCTCCTGGCATATACGAGGTGCCAAGGAAGTGTTAATTGCCATGCTCATTCTTTCATAATTTTGCCATAAGAGAGATTTGGATCTGAAGATGTCAAATGACTCCAGGGATTGGTCTTTTCTGGATCCCTAGTTCATAAGGTGGGTTAGAAATAGCACATATCTCATAGAGCTATTGTAGGGCTGAGGTGAGAAAAGTACCATTGTAGAACAGCGCCTCCCACACAGGAAGTGGCTCATAAAGGTCAGTTTTGTGGTCGGCTCTAGATAATTCTTTCTGCTAGTGATGGAGTCCTGGCTGGCGTGTTGGCCTCAGTGGTCAGACAGGGCTGAGCTGACTCACCCTGAAGTGACAGGTCTGGGCAGTGACAGCCTAGACTGGTTAGGTGGGAGCAGCTGGGCTCCTTGCTGAGACCCCCGGAGCAGCTTGGGTATTATTTTGCAACAGAGATTACCTTTGACTTCGACCAGTCCTAGAGATGGTGGGAAAGAGGGTTGTCCATGACCGTTGGATGCTCCTACATTTTCTCATGGCTAAGGAAGCAGATGGGGGCAGTGGTAGGGCGGGCCTGTGGTCTTTTACTGGATGCTGACCTACTAGGAGGCCACTATGGCCACAACTTCCATGGTGTTGGGCAGTGAGCACTGGACACACAGGGCCCTAAAACCTGTTCCTGGCCAAGTCAGACAGGATGTGCTTCCTTCTCAGGAGCTTGGAGGAGGTAGCTGGATGGTGTTTTAGGCTTTGAGGCCATGTTTCTAGACTCTAAGTCCAGTGCTCTTTCCATCACATTGTGTATGTCCTGAGTCATACCCTGGGAGCTCAGCCATTGATTTGTGGCAAATGGCGTACTGGATGCTCAGGGAGCACAGAGGAAGAACAGAGGTTCAGAGAAAGTTTTTGGAGGAGGTGACTTTTGAGCCAGGCTTTTTAGAGGGAGAGGAGGGAGAAAGCAGTTGTCCCCACTTCCTCATCTCCCGCTCATTTCTCCAGCCCCACTCATTGCAGTCTCACTTCTCCCACAACATGGAACTGCTCTCGCCAAGGTCATCAGTGACCTTCTTGCAGCAAATCCAATCGATGTCTCATAGCCCTTCTCTTAACAAATGTGGGGGTCGTTTTTGACACTGAGCTCACTTCTCCTTTGACTTGCAGTTCTCCTCCTGCCTCCCCCGCTGTCACTTCCTGGTTTGCCTTGTGAATTCATCTTCGCTTGTAACCTACCTATCTACTATCCACCCCATCCATCCATCCATCCATCCATTCATCCATCCATTTATTCTATCTATCTATCTATCTATCTATCATCTATCTAGTTAAGGAGAGTATAATGAAGGCACTATTTACAAAAGTATGGAAGGATTAGGAGAATGCAACAGAAATGGTGAACACTCTAGTGTGAATAATATCAGGGAGCCATTAGCTGCTCCAGGTTTAAAGGGAAAGCCAAGTGGTTATCAGAACCCAAAGACTATAGCTATAAGAGGGGCCTGCGACAGAGGGGCCCAGCCAGCCAGGGGTATAAATAGCCTGGACTCTCTTCCTGCCCTCTGATGCAGTTCACAAAGGCCAGCCTCCCGTGCTCCTTACACTCTGACATTGGCCTGCTATGCTGTCTGAGCCCCTTTCCCTTTTCTCCATGTATTACCCCAAGGGCTCCTCTGTTCCAATGGCTGATGGCCTGAAATTGCTATCTGGTGCCAAGACTTCTGTCCTGACCACCTGGCCACCCAACTGTCTACTTACTGGACATCTCTAAACGTCCTTCCGGCATCACGGACTCAGCATGTCCACAGGGGACCTCATGGCCCTTTCCCAAACTGTTTATCTTCCCACATTTCCTTCCTGCGTAGATGGCGTCTTCACTCATCTTGTCATCCAAGTCAGGGCCTGGGATTCATTCCTGACTTCTGCCCTTGCTTTCCCTTCTACACCCCTCACCACATCCTGCCAAATCCACACCCAGACATTTGACACACACACAGGTCCTTTCCGCCCCGCCCACTGACTCCCTGTGCTTGGACCCCTCTCATCGCTCCCTGGATTATGACAACTGCTTCCAAATTAACCTCCTCGTTCCTTTCTCACAGCCTCGTGGCAGGGGCTACTAGCTGCCTCTTAAGGTCCATTCTCTCTCCCGTCTTAGCTGAAGAATGCCAACTTTCAGTTAGGTACGTGGCCAATGATCTGCTGGCCAGATAGAGCATCAAAGACAACATATGGCAGGCTTCTACAGCTAGGAATGACTATGTGCCTAAGTTTTGGCAGAGAAGATGTAAGTGAAGTATTATGTGGCGGCGCTAGAAGGTTTCCTTAAAATGGAGAGGGTGCCTTGCTCGTTCCTGGCTCTATTCTGCCTCCTGGGACATGGTTCTGGTGGCTGGAGCTCTAACAGCTACCTTGGGCCATTTGGACAATGGCCTTCCACAACCGGAAGAATACCCTGCATGAAGTGTACCGGCCACAAGCCTCTATTTCTGGACTTCTTCAATGCGAGGGTGAATTAAATGTCTAACTTGATCAAGCTACTATTATTTTTTGTTTTCCTGTTATTTTCAACAGAGCGTAATTCTCACCGCTGCATCTTATACCCGGGGGCAGAGCTGCAGATGTTTCTGCGTCCCAGAAACGCCTCCCTTGGGCCACCTGATTCCAGCGCAACAGTGAGGACGGTTTGCGCACGCTGGGCCTGTCCTATTTCAAACGTGCAGGGCTTGTTCAAAACCACAGTCAGTGGAAGGTCAGTCAGACTCTGTGCCTAGAAGAGCAATGGGTGGAAAGAGAATTAATGCCTCCCGAGGCAATCTGCGAGCAGTGGGGACTGCAGGTTGGTGACAACGTGAAGGTCATTAATGGTTTCTCAGAGGCTCCCCAGCAGGACTGAGTTCTGCTGTTCACAGAGGTAACTAGTTCAATAACACACCTCTTATAAGGGGGGGGGGGTCTTACCCCCCAACCCCAACTCACTCTCCTCGCGCTGTCACTGCTGCTTCCTGGGATCACCTCACAAACAAACCACCCGCACCCACTTTTTGGTCTCAGGCTCTAATGCTGGGGAGCTGACAGGGTTTGCTCTAAAATGTGGCTCTGTTTACGCCCTTCCCCTCCCCAAAGTCCATTTCTGGAGCCCATTAATTCCTGGATGATGGTACATTTCCTGAGCCTGTCCCCCAAGACCCTGCTGGCTCTGGTCACTTCTCCCCCAAAGCCCTGGCCCTTGCCTCTTGGCCCCGATGTGCCCTTTGCTCCGGCCGTGCCAGGCTACAGTTCACGCTCTGGTGCCTTCTCACTAACTGGAACATTCCTTACCTTACCCCATTGCAAAAGCTCAGGTGTCCTTCACCACACTGCTCACGTGTCCTGTCTTCTGGAAAGTCCTCCCTGACCTCCCGCATGCAGCTGGAGCTGCTCCCCACTTATGGTCTCATTTTTCCTTTCCGCCATACTCGAATTGGCTAATTAGCTGCCCTCCCTCCCTCTTGACTCTGTGCTCCTTTCTAGAGCAGAGACTACATGCACCCTATGCAGTTTTGTGTCCCGGGCCTAGTGCTCAGCTGGGACAGAGTTGAAATGTGGCAGGGTGAGCGGGGACAGGACCAGGAGACGCAAGGCCCGGCGAGGGGCACATGCGTGGTACCTTCCTGGGCTAAGGGCTCCACATCCCCAAGGCCCGTCGCCCCAGCACCCCCACTCCTCTAAAATTTGGTCTCTTGTCCGTTCAGCCTCAGGTCCCGCAACCTCACCTTCTGTTCAGAGCTTTAGCCACACCCAGTGTTTGCTGAACACCACAGACTCTTAAGCCACCCCGACTCTGCTCACAACCTTCCCTTTACTTGGATTCCTCTAGCTGCCTCTCCCCCCCCCCCCACACACCCCCAGGAATTTCTCCCTGCCCTTCAGGGCCCTTATCAAGTACACGTGCATCCATAAGCCCTCACCTGCCAGGAACTGTGCCTTGTACGTTGTAGGTGCTTAAGAAGCTGGTTGTGGTTGTATTGGGTGTGCTGGGTGGAGTGGGGGGCATGGATATAGGTATTTCATAACTTACATTGGGCTGAATATATCCTAGGCACTACTCCGTGTGCTGTGCACTGGTGAACTAAGTCTTTTAAATGCTTATTTTTGAGAGAGAGAGAGAGAAAGAGTCATCACAGAGAGAGAGGGGGCGATAGAGGATCCAGAGCGCCCTCTGCGATAACACAGAGAGCCCAACGCGGGGCTCGAACTCACAGAGCACGAGATCGTGACCTGAGCCGAAGTTGGATGCTTAACTGACTGAGCCACCCAGGGGCCCTGAACTAATTTAATATACATAGTTCTATAAGGAAAGTCTGACTGTTATGCCCCACAGAGAGGCTGCTTAACTTTTCTAAGATTGCATAGCTAGAAAGTGCTACAGAAAGGATTTGAACCCAAGCAATTTGAGAAGGACAAACGTTCTTTTGCAGGCACGGGGAGCCATGAGAGGGCTTTGAGTTCTGTCGGTGTGGAAGCACTGAGGGTAGCTCTGGACAGGACCAGGCTACACAGACGTGAGCTGTGATTTTACTGGGCTGTGCAGGCTTGAAGTGACCGGGACAGGGGGATTCAGGGGCTGTTCCTCAGGTCCCCAGGACAGTGGAGGTGGCTCTCAGGTCCTGGGGAGCCTTTGCTGTTGAGACAGAGCATGTGGGATGGCAAGAGGACCTTTTAAATGGACGCTCTAAACTGGAAGGAGAAAATCAAATACTTGCTATTTCGATCAGACTCCCTTTCTGGGAGCTCTGAGGCCAAGCCTGGGTGATCAGGGCAGCTGTGGACCCCTTGCAGGTGGCTGGGAACAACTTTAGAGGCCTGGGCTTCAGGTGAGGTGTGGACATTGGCCCGATCTTCACCGAGCAGGGCACTGGAGGAGTGTGACTGGCAGGGAGTCTCTCTTGACTCCATGAGCCTACTTTCTGCTCTGCCTTGGTAGGTGAGAGGGGTTCTCAAAATAGCAAAAATGGTGTTTATAAATGGATGTGGGGATCACAGGAAGACCCCTGTGTCAGTGGTCAGAAGCTTCAATGTAATATACTGGGTGATTTTGGTGGCAAGCTATTTTCCCTCTATGGGACTCAGTTTCCCCATTTGTGAAATGCAAAGGTTGGGCTGGAAGCCCATGAAGGGCTCTCCTAGACTGATGTTTAATGATTCTTCCTCGGGAAGCAGGAGGAAGGAGGGAAAATGGGGTCTGTTATGGCCTGAATTGTGTCTCCCCAACCTTCATCCAGATGTTGAAGTCTTAACTTCAGAATGGGACTGTATATGGAGACAGATCCTTTGAAGAGGTCATTAAGGTGAAATGAGGTATTTGGGATGGGTTCTAATCCAACCCAACTAGCGTCCTTATATGAAGAAGAGTCTAGCACACAGACATACACAGAAGGAAAGCCATGTGGAGACACCAGGAGAAGATGCCCATCTAAAGCCAAGGACGGAGGCCTCAGAGGAAATCCACCTGCCAAGACCTTGGCCTTGGACTCCCTAGCCTCTTGAACTGTGAGAAAATACATTTCTGTTGTTTAAGCCACCTGGTCTGTAGTCCCTTGTTGTGACAGCCCTAGTAAACTGAGACAGGGTAACACCACCGGCAGATGCAATGGCGGTGTCCTCCAGCTGTGGTGTCTGGGGCCAGGCTAAACCCGACAGGAAAGCAGTGCAGGCAGGACAAGGGGAGGGGTTCGGAGCAGGTCATCCTGGCAGTGTGTACAGAGCCTGCTATGTTGTCAGGTCTAGATGAGTAAGCCCTAGCCCTGCCCTCAAGGAGCTTCTAGTCTTCTGGAGGAGACAAATATACAGTGACACTTGTCCAGTGAGAGCCCTACAGTGATGAAATATATATACCATGCAGATGCAGGAAGCCCAGGATGACCTCACAGAGAAGACGCTTTGAAGGGTCAGTCGTCGTACTCGCCAATTAGGGACCAGAGGGAAGAGCATCTTAGGCAGAAAGGTCGGAACGTACAACGGCACAGAGACCCACGTGATTCCACGAAGGGAGGGAGGGAGGCAGGATGCCGGCCAGCAGGACGGGACTGGATCAGACAGACCCAGCCGCGGAGGATGGACTTCCTCCTGATTGGACTGGGGAGCCTGTGAAGGGTTAGGAGGGGGCTGATGATGCAATTCAGCATCAGAGGGAACATCGCTTACAAGCATGGGGGTCTGCAGCTAGACCCCCTGGGTCTCAGCAGTGCCGCTTACTAGCTGGTTGACCTTGAGCGGGTTACTTATTCTCTGGGAACCTCTGTTCTCACCTGTGAAATGATGGTAACAGCATGTGCCTTCTAGGTTCGCCACAAAGATTAAGTGAACACCTACTAACATGCTTTCCACAGTGCCTGGCAGGTTGATGGCTCTTAATTCACCCTGGTTGTTGGCTCAGCCTTGGTTGTGACACCTGCTCTCCTGGGGCCGAGACCATTATTTCATCAACCCTTTCCATTTGGTGAAGTGAGGAGTGAGGTCAGCGTAGGAAATCAATCATCACAAACTGGAACCAGGAACTGAGAGGTGCAGAGGCTGCTGGAAATGCAAGAACTTGCCAGGACGCATTTCTGTAGGGTTCTAGGAGTCCTGGCCCTCAGCGGGGCACCCTCCGACACCTCGTAGGTTTGTGACGCACGTGGAGGAAGGAACTGAAAAGGGGACCTGAAAGATGTGTTTTCTCAGAAACAGGCAAAGGGGGCAGCAGAATTGGGGGTGGGGGTAGAATCACAGCCCCTCAGGACTGAGAGGCCCTCAGAGGTTATCTGGCCTACAGATACCAAAATGGCAGCCGCTGCATCAGCCTTGGCTCGAAGACCTGCTTTAGTTAACTTTATAGTGTTTGATAGGATTAAAAGGGGCAAAGAGTTACTATTTTTTATAATTCAAGATTTTTCACAAAACATCCAGATGTCCACCTTCTGATGAAAATCAGAACATCTGGGAACGGTAGGCCAGCATTTCCATTTGGCAAGTGTCAGCAGCAAGTGGATGGCCAATGCTCCCACATCAGGTTCCCTTAGTTCATTTTTGTTTTGTCCCTGCCCTGTTCTAGTAGGCATTTGCTCGTAAGATCGCCAGGTGTAGGCCAGTATTCTTATTTTACAGATGAGGAAACTGAGACCCAGAGTGAGGATTTACCCCATCCAATTTTACACAAGTGAGTGATCGAGCTCAGAAGGAACTCTGGGTCTCCACACACTCAGCCAATTTCCACGCTCGGGGTTTTTTCTCCCTTTGCCTCAGTGTCCTGGTGGGAAGGACCGGGGAGCAAGGGGACATGGTCTGCTTTTACCTTTAATTGATGGTAATTTAAAATTTTGTTTAATGTTTAGTTAGTTTTGAGTGAGAGAGAGAGAGAGAGAGAGAGAGAGAAAGAGAGGGAGACAGAGAGCAGGGGAGGGGCAGAGAGAGAGGGAGACACAGAATCCGAAGCAGGCTCCAGGCTTCGAGCCGTCGGCACAGAGCCCGACGCGGGGCTCGAACTCACGAACCGTGAGATCATGACCTGAGCCAAAGTCAGACACTTAACTGACTGAGCCACCCAGGCGCCTTTAATCAGTGGTAGTTTTAATAATAACAGTAGTTATCTGTTAAAAGCCTACAAATTATCGGGGGCTTCATCCACCTTTAATCCTCATAACAAACCTGGAAAATAAATGTTATTATCCCAGTGTTTCAAATGAGGAGTCTGAGGCTCAGAGAGCTAAAAAAAGGTTTGCCTAAGGCCACCAGGCCACTGCATAGTGGAGCTGGGACTTGAATGGGGTCTCGCTGAAGCTAAAGCTCCATGCCCTTGTTGCAGGCCTATTATTAATTGAGCACTGGGTTAGGCCCTGGAAGCTGCAAATCTTGGAAAGTTCTGGAGGCCACAGTCTGAATGATTTACCAGTGGGCAATTTGGACAGCTGAAGGCATGTCACAGGAGGTTTTGATTTGCTGAAGTCCCATGAGCTTCACGAGAGAGGGGTGACCTTATCTCTCCCTGGGTCTGTCCACCTCTTTCTTCTCAGGCAGTCCTCATCCTGGGAGGGGGCACCGGGAAAGGAGTGGGGAGACCTGGCCGAGGCTTCTGTTTGCGAATACAGACGGCTTGCTCATCTTCAAGAGCTCCCCACTCCCCAACATCCCCACGCTGGGTTAATGGTCCCAGCTGAGGACTCCCTAGCACTGTGACCTGACCTTGCACATGGCAGTTATCTCTTGGTGTGGACGTTTCCTTTAGTTTGTCTGTCTTCCCTCTTTAGATTGTCTGCTCCCTCTGGCCAAGGGTAGAATCTCATTTATGTCTATATCCCCACCACATCGCCCAGTACATGACTCACAATGGGCACAACTATGGGTCTCTGGAATGAATGAATGAATGAATGAATCAATGAATGAAGGTACAATGAAGGAACTATTTTTTCTTCTTTTTTTAAAGCTTATTTATTTATTTTGAGAGAAAGTGAGAGAGCACAAAAGTCTGCAAGCGGAGGAGGGGCAGAGAGAGGGAGGCAGCGAATCCCAAGCAGGCTCCTTGCCGTCAGCAGGGAGTCCTATGGGAAGCGCCATCCCACAAACTGGGAGATCATGACCTGAACCAAAGTCACGAGTCGGACGCTTAACTGACTAAGCCACCCAGGCTCCCTGAAGGACTATCTCTTCTTTTTGAGGCTTAGTCTCTGGGATCTGAATCTTGGCTCCACACTTACTGAGTAACATGGACAAATTCTCTAACCTCTCTGGGCCTCAGTTTCTATAACTGTAAAATGGAGGTGATAATCATGCTTATCTCATTGTTCTTTGTTAGAATTGATTTCTTACCTGTAAAGGACTTAGCACAATGTCTTGTACCATGCTGTCTAATACACAGCCACTAGTCACATGTGGCTATTTAAATGAACTAAAATAAAAAAAAATGATCTAAAAGTAAAAATTCACTTTTAAAGCAAAAATCAATTGCACTAGCCACATTTCAAGTGGCTGGTCTAGAACCACATGCGGCTAGTGGCTGGTATATTGGGCAACACAGAGAATGTTTCCATCACAGAAAATTCTATTGAACAGAGCTGGTCTAGGACATAGTAAGTTACTATTATTCTTACCGTTACTGTTACTCTCTCTCAGCTCAAGGCGGAGTGGAGTGCCGGGCTCTCTTTTGCACTAATGGTGGAGAGTTGCCCTCATGGCAGAGAAGGCTGAGACCGGACCCTGTGTGCGTCCTCTTCCTGGAATGCTTTCCCCTGACCATCACCTGGGCACATTCTACTTGTGCCAGTGCCTGAGTGTCAGGCTTTAAAAAAGTCTTCAAAAGGTTGAGCCCAACATAAGAGGTCTCCCCTCCTCTATGAGGCTGGGCTCTCTTCAAGGGCAGGAGTGGGTTTTATTCATCCCTGTGTCTCCAGTGCCCAGCATTTGGCAAGCACTCAAAATAAGCTCGCCGAGGAAGTAGAGGGGCTGAGCCTACAGGTTTCCAAGGATCTAAGGCGACACGTTTGCGTGGCTTTGTGGCTGCATCAGAGGCTTTGTGCCTGGGAGTGTGGAAGAGAGGGGGCGCTAGGAAGCAGACTGGGTCCGTGGACAGGAAGCAGGAGCATAGGAAATACTGGCAGGAGAGTGAGTGGCCTTCGAGACTGGTGGAGGCCACCAGGGACATTACTAGAAGCACAAGGTGAGTGGGTGGGTGAACAGACATCCCCGAATTAAGGGGAGAACTGTCTTGTGCACAGGAGACATGCCAAGGCCTCCCTGAATCTGAGAGGAGGGACCAAGGTTTCAGGACACCCTGGTGGGGGTGGGGCAAGCCACTAGCATCACTTAGTTTCTGTAACACGTCCCCATTTGTCTTCATTTTTGTCCTGTCCTGGTGGGGCTTGGGGAAATGAAAGTTTACCCGTATCTTTTAGTCTGTAATCACAGAGACTCTTTAGTTTGGCTTCTCTCATAACTGCAGATTCTTTCTTTTATGGGCGTGTTTTCTCTGCCAAGTCTGTGTTGTTTCAAGGAGAAGCAGGATGTCTCAGGTAAACTGTTGTATTTTTTTGTATGTATTTATTTTTTTTAATCATTTATTGTCAAGTTAGCTAACATACAGTGTATACAGTGTAGTCTTGGCTTTGGGAGTAGATTCCCGTGATTCATCGCTTACATACAACACTCAGTGCTCCTCCCGAGTGCCCTCCTCAATGCCCATCACCCATTTTCCCCCCCCCCCCCAACCCCCACCGCCTTCAACCTTCAGTTTGCTCTCTGTATTTAAGAGTCTCTTAGGGTCTGCCTCCCTCTCTGTTTGTAACTTACTTTTCCTTCCCTTCCCCGATGGTCTTCTGTTAAGTCTCTCAACTTTCACATGAGTGAAAGCATATGATAACTTGTGGTGATCAGGCGTAGTCTTCTGTAATCAACTCACAGATCCAGAGGCCCATTTTAGGGGAGGGGTGTGTCTTTTGCCCCCCACAGTCATTGGAAGCCACCACTGCCTACAAATCCTCTCCTGCTCAAATCTCTACCTGGCCCTCCCTGCCCTAAAAACTCCTTAAGCCGCTCCCTTTTGATATCAGGGTCAGCCTCAACTCTACATTGAGGTCCACGTGGCTCTGTGACATCTGGCCCTGATGGCCCTGATGCCTGTCCGTCTTTAGCCCCCAGCCTCTCCTCCGCACCCTCTCTGCCCCCACCAGCCTCACTCAACTTTCTGTTTTCCCAACCATCCTGCTTTCTATCAACACTGGGACTTTGTGTGTGCTTTTTCCACTGCTTGGTTCCGTCGGCCCTGCCTTGTCGTCTGGCTGACTCCTGCTCATTTCTGAGGGCTCAGCATAGATGTCAATCCTCTAAACCTTCCCCTCTGCATCCCAGGACTCTCTGGGATGGCCCACACCTGCCACCTGTCACCTGCCATCTATATTGTAATTACAAGCTGAGGCCTGCATGCTGTCCAGGTGGTAAGCTCTGAGCAGGCAGGGCCACGACTGTCTTACTAATGATTGTCCACTCAGTGTCCGGCCGAAGGCGTAGAGGATGCTTGGTGATACCTGATGAATGAGTCAAAAAGGTGAATTAATCAATGTCATCATCAATTTCATAAGCCACTCTCTGATTACTGGTTCTGACAGTCTTGAGAATGCCTTTCCACTTGAATGTGGAAATGACTTACTCATCACAAGAGTTTGCTCATTTACTTGCCCCCCAAAATAAAATAAAATTATACCAATGGCTTTGTGTTCATTTGCTTTTACAGCTCAGAGGTTATTAGCGTGGACTTTGGGGTCAGACTGCCTGGATTCGAATTCCAGCTTTGCCCGTTAGGGGCTGTGTGACATCCTGTATATTACTTAACTTTTCTGTACCTCAGTTTCCTCGTCTGTAATATGGGGATGGTAATAATATGTATACAATATGATTGCTGTGAGGCTTCAATTAGATTACACTTGTAAAGAGATAGCCCCTAGCACACAGATGTGCTATATAAAATTTGTTAGGTAAAGTAAATAAAGATAAAGCTCAAATAATAAGGTGGTCTCTCTGATGATAACCTTTTGGAGTAAAGCTTTGGCATGGTCCTAGCACAAGGCAAATTCGTGTCAGAGGGGAAGTTCATTTTCAGTGTGTGGCCATCCCCTCTTCCCACTCTTTTCTCGCCCTCTGTGATATTTCATCCCACTCGTAACTCCTAGAAGTCTCATCCTTTTCACCTTCTCCATCTAGCAACTGCTTTCAGATCTGTTAAAAAGACCAGTTAATACTCTAGTGCAAACGACTTCTAGGGTTTAAGGTATCTCCTCCCCAAAATATTGTCTTAACATGAAGCGCCCTAATTCCAAGAATCTGGGAGGGTAGAAAAGCCTTGTTACTACATGTCTAAGGACAGCAGACTTTGGCCAGGCTTATTTATGACATCTCCCAGAATAAGGAATCAAGAGTGGGAGGGTTAGGCTCATGGAGCTTAACACTGAGAATCTTGGGGACACATTGGGAAGAGAGAGAAAAATGTACCATCTAATAACAGTGGATGAGTTTAAAATAGAAAATCAGAGTTCTAGCTAGCCCACACTGTCACTCCAAGGCTACTGAGCCCTCAGGTGCCACGTGACCCGCCCTCAGAGGAGAGCTGCGGTCTGAGGGTCAGTGTGGCAGCGGCCAGAGCTCAGCATGGGACCCCCTGGCAGGAGGCCGCCTGGAGCCTGTAAATGACGCCACTGTTTGAAGTTGTATGAAAAAAAAAAAAAAAAAAAAAAAAAAAAGTCAGGAAAAAGAACGAAAACCAAACCACTTAAAATTTTTGGAACAACATCCCTTGCCAAACTTTTTTTTTTTTTTTTTTAAAGAAAAAACGAACCTGGAGTCAGTGAAGCAAAGAGGAAAGTGGCATCTGGGCCTGCTCTGAGGGCAGACGGCAGCCTCCTGAGTTTCAGCATGAGCCGATCATTGCATAAACAAGGTGGCCTCTGGGTAGGGGCGGCCTGCTTTGCGGGAGCTGGCCCCTCATTGAGCACTTCCCAAACTTCCCTTTCGGCCCTGTTCCCCTATATGAGTAGAAGCCTCCAACTCTCCCTCCCAAGTGCTCAGTGTTCTTCACCACTTGCCTTGTTTTCTTGCTCCAGCGGATGCAGACTCCTTCCCAATGCCTCGTAAATGTTAACCACCCCCTCAGCACTCAGGGGGCAGTGGTGGGGGCCAGGTGAGACCTGACAATCCTTTGAACCAGGGTGGAGGTGGTGGTGACAGAGATGGATGGCTTTGAGGGCTCTTGAAGGTGAAATAGATTTGTTCCAGGCCCCGTGGTAGGCAGTGGAGACACAAAGGTGAAGAAGATCTGGAAACCCATCTCTAAGGGGCTTCTGGTCTAAAGAGAGGCAGGCATGCGTGTAACACAAGCACGCCTATAACACCTACACACAAGGGCACCTGACTGTGGTGGAACGACTGGCCGTGGTCACAGTTCCTTGGCTCGTGCTACACTGGTGCTCTTTGTGATGTGAGTTCCTAGTTCCTCCTGGTAAGAGACAGAAGCTACGTTCCTACCCCTTGGACCTGGGCTGGCCTTGTGAGCTGCTTTGTCAAGAAAATGTGCTGCAAGTAATCGTGTGCCAGCTTCGAGCCCGGGCCTCAACTGACCTTGTACTCTTCCATCATCTCTAAGGGATTTCGCAGAGAATAAACCCAGGCCTTGATGACGGGAGACTCATGGCCCCGTCGTCTCTGTCACCTTCACTGATAGCAGGCCAACTGCCAGGTGTGCAAATGAACATTTTAAACCATCCGGCCCCCGGTGTCTGTACAGCTGACCACAGATGTATGAATGAGCTCAGGCAATATCAGCTGAGCGTGGCCCGGATGAGTAGGTAGATTGCTTTGGCCAACTCATTGACTCATGGGCAACGATAAATGCTTATTGTTCAAAGCAGAGATTAGTAAACTATGGCCTGTGGGCCAGCAAGCCACCCATTTTTATAAGTAAAATTTTATTAGAATACAGTTATGCCCATTTATGTATCGTTTATAGTTTCTTTGAGCTATAAAGGCAGAGGCTGAGTAGTTGTGACAGAGACCACGTAATCTACAAGGCCTAAAATATTTGTTATCTGGCCCATCGAGAACATGTTTTCTGACCACTGGTGTGAAACCATTGAGTTTGGGAACGATTTGTTACACAGTGATAGCTAATTGATACATAGGTGCTGGGACAGAGAGGCTGATGGGAGCACAAAGGAAGGATTGGTTAGCTGTCCTTGGCCATGACATGGAGTGGTTGGGAGAGGCTCTGTAGAGGAAGTGATGTTAAATGTGTCTTGAGCCACGTGCACAGTCACAGGGAAATGATGAGGAAATCAAGAGCCAGAGTGATTATGACCAGGCCAAAGTCACATGACAGGTGTCCTGGTTCTTGTTTGGAGAATTTTGTCTTACTCAAGTAGACAATTTAACTCTTCAGGTGAAAGAAAGGGCCATGGGGCCAAGCAGAGTTGGGTTTGGATTCTAGTTCTACCATTTCTGAGATGTGTGATCTTGGGCAACTTAATTTTTCTCTACCTAAGTTTCCTCATTTGCAAGTGATACCCATCTCATGAGATGACGGACCCAGGTTCTGGCAGGGCAGAACCTTTATGGTTATAAAGAAAGCTGTAGAAATAAAGACAGCTTAGATGTACTTGCGCTAGGATTTTCCTTTGTAACCAGGGCAAGAGGTTTCAGCTGAAGGAAAGTTGTTCCACTGCTGGAATTTCTGGTGGGATGGGTGGTTCTGGAACCATCCATGAAACCCCTTCCACACAGGCCACCTGCTTCCCTGCTGGATTCATCTCACCCTTGGGACTTTCACTGCCAACAGCTTCTTGGGGCCCCTGCTCTGGGCTGCTTGCTATCTGTTTCACACCCCACACATGGTGGGCGGGGGGATTTGGTCACTTTGTACTTATCTCTAGGTTCTTGTTTCTCTGGGCCCAGTTTAGGCCAATTCACATGCCCATTTAGAGGATGAGGTCAAGCCAAGGGTGTTGAGCCAGATTCTACAAAGTGCTCCTCTGAGCATCCACTATGTGCCAGACCCTGTGCTGGGCTCTGGGAATCAGGATGAAGCCAGACATGGTTTCTCTGTCTTCCCAGAACTCAGAGGTGAGAGACGGGCTAGAGGGAAGATGTTTTCAACACAAGGTGGTGAATGTCAGGGTGGAGGGAAGCCTGGGGCTCCACGGAAGTGCCGTGCAGCACGGGGCTCGGGAAATGATGCTCAGGGTGAGTCTGAGCTGAGTCTTCCAGCATAACTAGGGGCTTGCTGGATAAAATCTGAGGGGGAAGGGTGTCCCAGGCAGAGAAAATACCATGAACAAAAGCAGAACAGCCCACAGAAGGTGTGTCAGGAGCCTGGTGCTGTCTGGCACAGAGTGTGAGTAAAGGAGAATCAGGCGAGGCTTACAGGGTAGGCAGGAGCTCACAGACCGTCGTCATCAAAAGGACGGAAGCCCAGGGGGGCCGGGCAGATGGCTGGTGGGCGAATGCACCACGTAAGGGATCAGAGGAACCCTGCCGATGGGGCTACCACAAAGGGTGACAGTTTCTGTTTTCTTGGTTTCCAGGAAGGGCAGGGAGTAAGGAAGTTTCTAGCATCATCATGTTCCCCTTCAGCTCCGAAGCCCATTATGGTTTCACCATTGGGTTACATTCTATTTCTTACCAAACCTAACAGGAGATTTTATCATGTTGCTTCATAACGTATGGTGGGACATGGAGGGCACTGATAAACTGTGCAGGGCGCGTGAGTGGGGGTCAGGGGAGAGGAAGAGGAGATGGAGACATCCCATCTTGTGCCACATGGTTCCAGGAGCTGACAGTCAGGGTCTGGGGACAAGGCCAGTCTTTGGCGCTCAGAGGAGACATTCAGTGAGCGTTTGGAAATCCTTTCTGCTCTTCCAGATGAATGAAGAAGTGAATCCAAACCTAGAAGTGGAAATTCAAAAACAAAACAACAAAAAAGTCCCATCATCACTTTGGGAGCTGAGATGTCCAAGTGTCACAAAAGAGAATTTCTCAATGAGGAACTGGCCAGCAGGGGAGAAAAATACCCTTTAAAAATACTTCCTGCTAGAAGTCAAATGGTAGGCAAACAAAAGTTGCACCGTCAATGCACTCTTCTTTCTGGGTTCAGTTTCTGAATTCGGAGTAGGTCAGTTTCCACAAATCCAGCACTTTGCCCCTGCTGCCAGCATCCCTCCAAACTGAGGCACAGAAGTGAAACTTCCAGCTAATTAGCTAGTGCAGACCCGGGTGGGCACTGATGGGGTCCTCGATGATCAACACACAGGGAGTGAGGAGTCACAGTGACCCGGGACATCAGGAGACCTCCATTCCTTAACCTCCCCCACAGGCTCGTCTCAGACCCGCCAGAGCAATTCCATTTCCCACCTAGTGATTTTGGATTGGAGAGAGATGAAGTTCAGAGCCAGGCTCATAACCTCCCTCCCCCACGGAGGCTGCAGGGAAGGTTCCCTTTGGCCACCGTTGGCTAACCTGTCCACCCGGCAGGCCCGGTGCTGGGCTCAGAGATGCGAACGTGGCGGTTGGAGGCATGGATATTCGCATCAGGCTCTGCCCCTCGCTATTTGAGTCATTTGGGGAAAGCTGATAACCTTTGGGAGCCTCTGTTTTCATATCCGAAAAATGGGGACCCTCCACACTCACCTCATGGGGAGTAAGTGACGCCATGACTGTGAAGGACTGAAGACATGCGCCCCATTGTAGTAGGGGCCCAGTAGGAGATACCTCTCACGGTGTGCTCGTTATCGCATTGCACCTGCTAAGACTGTGTTAACACGAGCCAATACCTGGAAGACACAGCTCCTGCCCTCAGGTTGTTCAGTCTCGGGAGATTACTCGTGGGGTGTTTTGAGAACATAGCGCAAGGCGGTTATGAGCTCACTCTGAGACGCGTGCCAGTTTGTGGGTCTGTTTGCGGAGGTGTGTGTGTGTCTGGTGTGTGAGAATGAATACGAGTGTGTGTGTGTCTGTGCATGTGTGTGTGTGAAGGTTTTTTAGTGACTTTGGTGTTAGTGCTGAGCACGGAGGACCCTGGGAGTTGGGCTGGGGATGCCTGGCAACGTGCAACCGATATGGACTGAGGGTCTTATCTGTGTCCCGCTCTCCGCCAGGTGGTGGTTATTAATCAGTCACCTCTGCTCGTGCTCCTCCTCTGCTGGTGCATTCCTGACCTGGTCTGTGCCCCGGAGGCTGACCCTGAAGACTGTGTCGCCTGTTCCCTTGTCCTGTCTTCTGCTTGAGCTCAGCCATGGAGGGTCCTGGCAGGAGACCAGACGGCAGGGGAGAGGCTCGCTCCTTTGGCCGTGCTCCTCCGCGAAGTCCTCTCATCATCCTCTTTCAGCGTCTCCGCCCCCCTGCTGCTCCGGGGGTGCCACGGCTGGGAGCCATGACCAGCCGGCCCCCATCTCTAAGCCATCCCTTTGATAGACGCTCTTCACCGGCACTATCTGGGGTGAATGCTGGTTTCTGCTGGGACCCTTATGGATGCACCTACTGTTCTTGTTGTCATCAGTACTCTGTTAGGCCCCAGTCTCCTTTCCTTGGGAAGAACTCCCAGCCCCCTCCTGTGTTTCATCTTTTGGTCCTAAATAAAGCAGCGGGGCCGGCAAAACTAGAGACTCTGGGGTTTGCTCCATCTCTGAAGGTTCCGGGCTTGGCTTTCAGTTCTCTTGCCTGCTGTGGGGCAGGGCTCCGCTCCCGGTGGTTCTGGGCCGCTCTGCACTTGGGGGAGGAGAAGGGGGAAGATGAGTGTCTGCACCCAGCTGTGCCCTGACAGGGGCACCCATGGGCAGCTGTCAGCAGCCTTGGAGTTCCTCCTTCAGAACGGTTCTGCCTCCCCCTCCACGCCCCTCCCCACTTTGCTCAGCTTGTGGCTTTCTGGCCTCTCGGTCCTCCGCCTGGCATGCCAGGGGAGCCCAAGACTTCAGTCCCTCGTGCAACAAATATGCGCAGGGCACCTACTACGTGCCCTGTCCTGTTTTCAGCGATGAGGCTACGACAGTGAATGCTCATATTCTAGGGGACAGAGACAGACCATTAACAAAGAGATGCATCATTCTGACTGGCCAGGTGGGGGTGCTTGTTTCGATGGAAAATCAAACAGAATGAGGAGATAGAAAGTGAAGGGATGCTATTTTAGAAAGGGTGGTCAAGGAAGGCATCACCAAGAAGGTGGCCTTGGAGCAGAGACCGCGAGGAGGTGAGGACGGGATCCCTGGAGATGTATGGGCGAGAGTGCAAGGGGCAGAGGGGGCAGCAAGGGCAAAGGCCCTGAGGTGGGAGCATGTGGGCGGATCCCAGGAAGAGAGGCTGGACAGTTGAGGTCAGGGAGGCAGCTGAGCAGACCTTGTAGGTGCTGCGGGCCTGGTTTTGGGCGGCGGGTGGCTTTGAATTTTCTCTGAGTGTAGTGGGAAGCCTTTGCAGGGCGCCTGGGCGGCTCAGTCTGTTGAGCGTCCGGCTTCGGCTCAGGTCAGGATCTCACAGTTCCTGAGCCGGAGCCCCGGGGTGGGGTTCCCTGCTGTCAGCCCAGAACCTGTTCGGGATCCTCTGGCCCCTCTGGGGCCCTCTGCCCCTCCCCCACTCGTTCTCTCAAAAACAAACACTAAAACAGAATGAAATGGGAAACCTTTGGAGGAATGGAGGGGCGATGAAGATTTCAGGATCACTCTGCCTGTCGAAGGGACCTCGACGATGACCATCGGGCCCAGCCCACTGTTACCACCATCACATCGGAAACACAATGTAGCTTAGAGAATCTGCGCCCCCCATCCCCCCCCCCCCGCCCCCGGCCACACAGCGTCCTGTTTGCCGAAGTCCTCTTAATCAACAACCCCACTGTTAACCCCACCGGCTGTGCGAATTAATGGAAGTGCTTTTTTTGTCTGAGGTTCAGTTTGCTCATCCCTACAATGGGATGATACTAGCTACCTTTCAGGGCTGCCCTGATGATTTATATTGCTCACCGGCATCACTCTCAGAGAAAGAGAATGAGGGGATTATCGCCCCCATTTCAGGGATGAGGAAACTGAGACTTGGGGACTAAACCAAGGCCACCACCTGCCCATCCGCTTCTACCAAAGAGGAACAGCCTCAAATCTGGGACTTAACAAGGTCCTTGTGGCTGAGGGGACCCTCTGGCCCTATTTTCCTAACCCAGTGAGATTCAGGCTCCTACGCCCTCCAGCCGATGAGAGCCCAGGCTCCCACTCTCCGTGACCACCACGCTTTTATAATTCCCCCTCACTGGCTCTGACGCAGTGCTCATCACGTCCAGTGCGACCCATCTTCCGTGTGCTGCCTTCCTCACGTGGGCATTGTGGGGACGAGTAGCCTCCGTCACAACAGCTACTGCCTATTCCATATTTGCTGGGTGCCAGGCACTAGGCAAAGCCTTTCATACATGCTGTGCCATTGAATCCCCATGACGACCCTATGGGATTAATATTCTCCTTTGTAGATTACAGAGGAAGAAATGGAGGTTGAGAAAGGTTAACTAATTTACCCAAGATCATGTCCTCCAATACTTCAGAGGTTCAAAATCTGTGCTCCTTTCACTGATCTCCTCTGTTTATGAATCTATTGCATAGCCCGGCTTGGTCAGACGACTCATAGACGGATTAGTTAATTAATCAGTTAACTAACTGATACTGTTCCGTTGCGCGAATAAACTTTGCTGACTTGGTGTCATGGGGGGAGTGGAATAGAGCAGGGAGAAAATGAACCATGGAAATGAGCTAGGTCTGGGAGGGACCGGGGTTCCTGCACTTGATTGCCACGTGGTCTCAGGCCAAGTGTGGCTGGCAGGAGGAAGGCCCGCCAAGATGTCCACGCTCGAGTCTCAGGAACCTGTGAGTGTATTACCTTATGTGGCAAAAGGGACTTTGCAGACATGACTGAGGCTATGAAATTTGAGACAAGGAGATTATCCTGGATTATCCTGATGGGCCTGATCTAATCATGTGAGTTCTTAACAGTGAAAAACCTTTCCTGGCTCTGGTTAGAGGGAGAGATGCCAAGAGAGTGGAAGGGCCAGAGAGATATAATGTGGCCATAGCTGGCTTTGGAAATGGAGTAAGGGGCCATGAGCCAAGGAATGGGAAGGCCCTGAGCAGTTGGAAAAGACAAGGAAAGGGATTCTCCCCCCAGAGCCTCCAAGAGGGAATACAGCTCTCCTGACACCTTGAATTTAGCCCCATGAGACCTATGTCAGACTTCTGATCTACAGAACTGCAAGATAATGGGGGCGCCTTGGTGGCTCAGTTAGTTCATGTCTGACTTTGTCTCAGGTCATGATCTCGCGGTTTGTAGGTTAGAGCCCCGCGTCGGGCTGGGTGCTGACAGCTCAGAGCCTGGAGCCTGCTTCGGAGTCTGTGTCTCCCTCTCCCTCTGCCCCTCCCCTGCTTGTACTCTGTCTCTCTCTCTCTTTCTCAAAAGTGAATAAATGCTAAAAAAAAAAAATTGTAAGATAATAAATTTGTGTTGTGTAAGCTACTGAGTTTGTGGTAGTTTGTAGTTTCCACAAGAGGGAAGAAATACAGAGACTTATTTCAGCCCCTGAAGCCTCTGTTCTTCCCTTGGCAAAATGGGGACCACAAACCCTACACCCTTGGGTGGTTGTGAGAATCCAATGAGGCTGAGCGTGGAAGTAACCCAACATGGAGCCGGGCGCCCAGTAGGTGCATGGGGACTGCTAGCCGTGCTGGAATTTGAACGATGAGATGTTGAGCTTTTCTTTCCTGAAGCCAGGCTGTGATCGGTAGGTGTCCATCAGGGTGGACAGCAGGCCCTGGAGGAGTCCAGAGGAGCGGGGAGGGCTCAGTGGACAGGCCAGTCAGAGAAGGTCCCTCAGCGGGGGTGAGACTGAGACATGAGTTGCAGGGCCATCACGGGAGGATTATCGTGTGGCTTGTGAGAACCTGAAGTCTGTGTTAAATCCCACTATTAGAGTTGTCGTCTCATGGATGTGGGGGTGGGTGACCCCCGGGGAACAGCAGTGGGTCACGGGAAACACTGGGTCCTCATGAGCGACTCACGAGCTTGTCATTACCTTCTCTGAAAATCTTTAAAAACAAGGATAGCAACACCTACCAGGGGAATTTGACAGGAGGATACAGTGAGGTGAGATGTCGATTGCAAACGTTATTCAAAGGCAGCCCTGCAGGGCGCACAGGCGAATCGCCATTATTCTTTCCCTTGCTCGGGGTCAGGCATTCTTGCACCGCCATGATGAAAATCAACAGTGCTTTGCGAGGAAGGTGGCCCAGCGCGATGCTGTTGGATTTGGGACCATTTTTCCAAACAACTGTCCTCCGCTCTCCGGGAATGCGTGCCCACTTCCTGCCATTCTCACACCTCTCTAGAGACCTGCTTCCTCCCCGGGAGCCTGTGCGGTCAGGGAAAGGTTACCCCGGTTTCTCTGCGTCTCACTGAAGGAGGGTTGCTCCTTCCCTCCACCTCTCGCCCTGGGACCTGAGGAAAAGGACTTTTTTCTGGGCCTTGTTTCCTTGTGGGCAAAATAAAGATGTTGCTCTGGACCACTGAAGGTACCCCTTAACTTTAAGAATCTATGTGTTTTGGGGCGCCTGGGTGGCTCAGTCGGTTAAGCGGCCGACTTCGGCTCAGGTCACGATCTCCCGGTCGGGCCCCGCGTCGGGCTCTGGGCTGACGGCTCAGAGCCTGGAGCCTGCTTCCGATTCTGTGTCTCCCTCTCTCTCTGCCCCTCCCCCGTTCATGCTCTGCCTCTCTCTGTCTCAAAAATAAATAAACGTTAAAAAAAAAAATTAAAAAAAAAAAAAGAATCTATGTGTTTTGGGGAAAAAACAAAAACAAAACTACAAACAAAACCCCTGACATCACCATTTTAAGACTAGAATAATCAGGGCTAAAGTTTATTTGCTAGAAGCCAGATGCTGTTCGCCTAATCGTTCATTTAATCCCCACAAGAATTCTAAAAGTTCAGGGCCATTCTTATTACCAAGCACAGAGAGGTGAGGTTTCTGGCCTTGACTCACACAGTGAGCATGGGTTGTGACCGGGCTTTACCCTCAGCGGTTGTATTCCACAGGCCATGTTAGTAACCAAGATCCTTGGACTGCTTCCATTCTCTCCTCCACTATTTGGGAGCCACCATGGATCCTTACCAAGACCTGGTCATGTCTTCCTTATACCCCATCTTTTCTTGGCTGATTTCCCCTAGTAGAGTTAGGTTATATTTTACTGTTTCCCGGAAATGTATGGCTAAGAGAGAAGAGGGTTCTGAGACGCTTAATAACTGTGTTCGTGTTGTTGGATGATACGTGAGCCTTCCATTCTAAATAATTGATATTTCTTGAGCACTGACTATATACAGGATCCATTCCAAGAATTGTACATGTGTGACTTTTAGTTCTCACATCCCTTCTCATGAGGTAAGTCCTCTTATCATCCACATTTTCCAAATGAGGAAATGAAAGCACAGAGCATATGGGTAGAGTAGCGTGTTTATGTCACACAGAGAGTGAGGGGCATTGCTGGGATCCAGACCCAGGCTGTCTGGCCGCAGACACCAGCCGCTTACCCACTTCACTTTACCGTCTTTCTCAAGATAGCCTCCTCTGGAAAGGAACTCTATGGCGTGTTTTTAGAAATTCTGTAATAACAGGGTTAAATTAAATGAAACAAGCTGCTTTACCTCTGGATTCCCCACAGTCTTCAATAACCAAATGATGATCAGGATCTTTAAAGGCAGGACAGAGCAGGTATATTTGTTAAACTCATTTAATCATGGGGACTCTTTACTTCTGGTGGATCAGCTCAAGGAACATATTTTGTGAAAATCAACTCTAGAGACATTGCAGATGGGAAGGTTTTTTTAGGGGGGGGGAGGAGTCAAGTTCCAGATTCTCAGTAGCCTTCCCCCATTCTAGTTATCCCCCAAATATTCCATTCTCACTCCACCAATGACTTTGCTGATCCTGTAATGCACCTGACGTGTGTTAGGGAAAAACAAATTTATGTATTGAGTCTCTGAAAATTTAATGGTACACTTTCAGTGTACCATGCTGGTAATTTGTCACTTAAAGAATCTTCTTTTTTTTTTTTTTTTTTTTAAAGTTAGTGATTTCTGGTAAAACAAATCATTACTTCTAACTGATTTATACTCTTGGGCAATCTGAATTTTCATGAAATCGCTTTTTTAAAGCAAGGCACATTTGGCTTTTTCCCCTGTGGATGGGAAGAAAAAGTTGAATGGGGAGGGAATGACAGAAGGGGGTGTGGAAGCCACAGGAGTTGAAGCTGTGGTTTTCCCCAAAAGTTGCACAAGATAATAATATGACTTCTGTTTTTCATCTACTCTGGATGACAACTGAGGAATCTGGCCGCTGGCTACAGAGGACACAGCTGGTTAAGTTGAAGGGCAGTCTAATTGTTAAGCCTCAGAAGGTCTGGTTGTCTAACCTGTTGGGCTTTCTTCAACTCTGGAATGCAAGAGCCCCTTCTCACATTGCCATTTTGTCAGTTTCCACATTCAATTCCATTCCATCTACGGTTGCCGAGCACCTCCCAAGGCTTGCTGTGAGCCTGGCACTATGGGTTCAGTACTCCTTGAATCTGCACATGAATGCCAGGCCCTGGGGGTAGTTGACTGAAGCATAGCCTCTGGTCCAGAGGAACACTTGTTAAACAGAGACAAGTAAGCCAAATACACAGCCCATCATAACTTTTGGTAGAACACGAGGGTCAACAGAGATGGACAAACACAGAGGTTTGAGAGATCGTAGCTAGGTAGTGTGTGTAGGGAGGATTCTGGAAAGTTCTCTCGATGGCGCAGCAGCGGAGCTGGACTTTGAAAGATTAGTAGGTTATAGCTACACAAAGAAGTTGGTGGGAGAGAATTTTTCGGGGAGAGAACAGCCTGAGTGTGGAGAAGAACTTGAGAAAGTCTGGAGGGTATTAGTAGTTTACCAGCAGCAAAGTGGCACTAGGTTCAAGTTCTTTTGCCATTTCTTTTTTTTTTTTAATATTTTATTTTTATTTTTGAGAGAGAGAGAAAGACAGCACGAGCGGGGGAGAGGCAGAGAAGGGGAGAGATACAGAATCCGAAGCAGGCTCCAGGCTCCGAGCTGTCAGCCCAGAGCCCGACGCGGGGCTCGAACTCACAGACCACGAGATCATGGCCTGAGCCGAAGTCGGACGCTCAACCGACTGAACCACCCAGGCGCCCTCTTTTGCCATTTCTGTGATGACTGCTGACCCCTCATCCGTTAGCTGCCCCCCAGCAGTGGGGGCAATGATGGAAAGCTTTCCAGATAGTTTCTAAAGGGCCCAGATAAGTTATTGCACTCTCAGTAGCCTTATGTTTTCGTCAGCAGAATGGGGATAAACTAATAATCTCATGAGGTTAAGGTAAAGAGGAAGGGTTAATGGTGTATGTAAATAATAATATTTATTTTTATTTATTCATAAATATTTATTATTATTATTATTATTATTATTGAATGCTTGAAGAATTCAAAAAATAGCTTTATCATGAGATCTCTAGAGGCAAGCTCCCTTAATTATTTCCGTCTCTGCTGCATTTACCAGTTTCTGAGCTGGTAGCTTTCAGTAAGTGTCTTTCAGAGAACTTGAATGGTTGAATGAAGAAACACGAGAAAAGTATCCCCTTTCCTAGGAGGAATAATGTACCACGTGCCCTTTTGTCCTTGAGGGGTCCAGACACCGGCCCCCGGCCTGGGTGAGAAGGACCCCCGCATCACTGGGCCACCTCTGTATCTCCATGTGCGTCTTCTGTGAGTTACTCTGGGGTAAAGAAAAACATTTGACCCCTGTTTAGAAAGATTGCCTTTCACAATCTCCCAGTTCCCTAGATGGGAATTGCTGAGCTGACAGAATGTACAGAGAAGAGCTAACTATTTTTAGGATGAACTAGAAAGATTAGAACTTTGCTCTCTCCTCAAATATCCAACCTGCAATCTGTAGGCATCCAAACAGGAATTATTGGGGAATTGGATGTAGGGAGTTATTCATTGCACCGTCATTGCTTAAAATTCCTACATGAAACTAATAGTAAGCCGTTGATGTCGGAGTGCCTACTAAGTGCTTTACATCCGTTACACTGTATAATTCTTATGGCAACCTCAAGAGATGGGTTAAATTCTTCCTATTTTGCAGATAGGAAAACTGAGGCATAGAGATGTGAGGCATCTTGACCGAAGCCACAGACAGAGGGTTAGCAGAGCTAGAACTCCATCCCTGGTCTGTCTGGCTTCAAGACCCATGCTGTCTATGAGGGCGAAAATTACAATGACACAAATCAAAACAAAGAGGAGAAAACAACCTAGCGGTACCGGCTGAAGAGTGAAATCAGCCAGGTCACCGTGGATTTGGGGAGCACGTCGTTTTGCTGGGTTGAGTGGCAGATTCACAGATGAGAAAGTCAGGGGTTTCTGTCTCTGGGGCGCTCACATCCTAATAAGGGAAACGTAAAGGCTGTTTTTCATCTGCCTCGCCCCTTCCTTTACTTTCTGGTATCTCCCCTTCCCTCACTGCATGGCACACTGGGGTTTTGCCAGGCAGGTTTCCCGTACTGTCCTGGCCAAGGGCTGGCCGTTTGTCTCAAACGGGAAAATTGGACATTGGAAAAGGAAACGGTGACCCAAGAACTACAAATGGCAAGAGCTGAGTGACTCAGGTAACTGCCTGTTAGTTCCTGCCGTCTGATTGTTCAGCTTTTCCTTCCTCCTGACGCCTTCCTTGTGGTAGGTACTACAGGCTATTTCGCTCAACACATGCTCCAACTCTCTTCAAGCTGTGCTTTCTCTATTCCAGGACGTGGAAGGCTCAAAGCTCACTCTCCCAGACTTCCTTGCAGTTAGGGGTGGCCATGCAGCTCAGCCAATGAGAAGCAAGTGTCCATCCGCCAAGGATGTCTCTCCCCTTTCTCCTTCTTCCCCCTGGGATGCGGGCGTGATGGTTGGGGCTGTGGCAGACACCTTATAAGTGCGAAGAAAAGGTTGAAAGCACCGTACAGACATCAACCCTGCTTAGTGACATCAGGCCACAACTTCCTTTTGGACTTCTGCCGAGAATCCTTTATGCTTTAAGCCGCTATAGGAGAGTTTTGGGAGTTCCATTAGTTGTAACCAAATGTACCTCTTAACTGATACCTAATCTATTTCCTTTGCATTTTTTCTTTTTTTTTTTTAATTTTTTTTTAACGTTTATTTATTTTTGAGACAGAGAGAGACAAAGCATGAACGGGGGAGGGTCACAGGGAGAAGGAGACACAGAATCTGAAACAGGCTCCAGGCTCTGAGCTGTCAGCACAGAGCCCGACGCGGGGCTCGAACCCACGGACCGTGAGATCATGACCTGAGCCGAAGTCGGACGCTTAACCGACTGAGCCACCCAGGCGCCCCCTTTGCATTTTTTCTTATAGGGAGGGTGCTTGAGGTAGGCAGATTTCCTTATGTCACCCAAACCATCCTAACTGACGGAAGGGAGGAGAGCACAAAGCAAACCATAATCTCAGCCAGAATGAACAAAGCTCCCCTGCAGGGAAGAACAATCACAATACAAATTTATGCTGACATAGTTTGTTACATTTTTCTAAGGGTTTTCTCACCATTGTTTCCTTTGGCTCTCTCAGCCGCCTTGTAAAGTAAGAATTATTATACCTGCCTTACAGGTAACAAAACAAAACAAACGACTTGGCGTTATTTTGTTCCACGGTGCTACGGAACATAGTACTCAGTACTATCGAAGCAAAGGAGGGGAAGTGATTGATTCCAGCTGGACAAACTGTGGCAACCTCATGAAAGGAGTGGCTTTGAATTGGGGTTTGAAAGATGAACAGCCTTTTAATAAACAGAGGAAGCAGTGGGATGGGAGGTCCTGGAGAAAGCGAGGTCTACAAAGCACCAGAAAGCTGGGTGAGTTTGGCAAATGTGGCTGGTACTTGGGGCCAGGGCCTGGGGAACTTGGGAAAGGTATAGAGGAGATAAGGTTGGAGAAGTCAGCAGGGGCCAGATCATAAAGGTCTGGTGTGTTGGCAGCCTCTTTGGGCTGCAGAGGTATTCAGGTAGCTTCAACTAATGTGGTAATTGGGAGGATATATGTGGGAATACAAGAGCTTCCAGAACTAGGGCCAAGCTTCTTGGGGAACCAGGAATACACCATAATCAGCATCATCGGATGAACAAGATCCTTGGGACAACCGGGCCTCACGGAGGTTGGAAGTTAGTTCGACAACCTAAAGTTGTTCAGGACTGAATCTCCTTCTCGTAACTAAATCATCTCATCTTTTGCACAGTAGCAAAACTCATTGGTTCCTACCCTAGAGCTTTGACATTAACAGGAAATCCTTTTGTGTTCAAGTCTCTACGTGTATCTTCAGTTCAAATTCTTTCTTTTTGATTTAAATTTTAATTAACATACAGTGCAATATTGGTTTCAAGAGTAGAGTTCAGTGATTCATCACTTACACACAACACCCAGTGCTCGTCGTAAGTGCCCTCCTTAACACCCATCACCCATCTAGTCCTTCCTCCACACCTGCCTCCATCAACCCTCAGTTTGTTCTCTTTCATTACCAGTCTCTTGTTGTTTGTTTCCCTCTCTCCTCCCCACCCCCCACTTCCCATATGTTCATCTGTTCTGTTTCTTGAACTTTCAGTTCAAATTCTTAAGTGCAAATTAGTTAGGACTGATTGGGCTCTGTTGTGATAACAGATAGGCCCTGAGACCCTGGTGGCTTTACACAGTTACACAAGTATGCCTGGAACACGCGGCCTCCGAAGTCTCTCATGGCAAGAGAAGAGAGGGAGGGACGAGGAGGCAGACTAGTTCTCAGTGTTCTTGATTCTTATCTTCACAATCCATTGATCAGAAGTATGGCCCCACATGGCCCCTACTAACTGCCAGGAAGGCTGAGAGATGTTGTGGGGGCGGTGCACAGAGCATCTGATGAGCGTAAACTCCCCCTGCCCGAGGGTCTGATGGATCTGGTGCTCACCTTCACCTCCACGGACACGGCACTCATGCCAGGTGTCTTAGTCAGTTCGGGCTGCTGTAACAAATATACCCCAGATCATGTGGCTTGAACAGCAAGCATCCCACAGTTTGGAGGCTGGGAAGTCTAAGATCAAGGTACCAGTGGGTTTTATGTCTGGTAAAGTGCTTTCTGCTTCATAGCCATTTTCTCACATGGCAGAGAGGGCAAGAGAGCAAAGGCCCCACCTCTAAATGCCATCACGCTGGGGGTTAGGATTTCAACACGCGAATTCTCGGGGGGACGCAGATCCAGTCCACCACAACAGTCCCTTGTAGGCCCCTTTC
The DNA here is from genome assembly GCF_023721935.1 of Panthera uncia. Classification (NCBI taxonomy): domain Eukaryota; kingdom Metazoa; phylum Chordata; class Mammalia; order Carnivora; family Felidae; genus Panthera; species Panthera uncia. Next base: position 14,825,320 of record NC_064812.1, on the reverse strand, counting down.
CAGCAGTAAACTGGCTGCCCTTTGGTCAGGTGCCTTCCTGTGGTGCAATGAGCTGGCCTGGGAGGAAGACGCAGCAGTGTCTCTGGTGTAGGCAGGACAGTTTCCATCTAAGGACTTACTGGAGCCGCTTCAGTATACTGTGCGAAGGCTGAGGGCTTCTTTTGAGGCACTGGGGAGCCACTGAGGGTGTTAGCAGGGCAGTGGGAGACATTGCCTGATTTGCATTTTGCACATGTCCCTGTGGGGCTGGGCTGAGCATGACGCATAGGAGATACAGGATGGACTGGAGGCAGGGAGTCTGGCTGGGAGGCTGGGATTGTCCAAAGAAGGCACTTGATAGGAGAATGGAGTTGAAGCAGAAGATAAATGGAAGACTGCAGACAGGAAGCTGGAACCCCAGGGTAATACACAGAGTGCCTCACATGCATTGTAGTGAGAAGTAGGTGAGATCCTGTCTGTAGAGTGCTTAGCCCAGACTTAGCCCCTGCTATTATTCCCTGCGCAACATGGTCAGAGAGGGCCGGTCAGCCTTGCACGCTGCCAGAGATGGGAAGCTCACCACTTTGTGAGGCAACCCGACTTTAATGAGGTAAATGATGCTCGCCTGGCTAATACTGCAGTCGAGACACAGCCTCTGAAGGAGCTTTATTACCATAAACAGCTAACCCATCATATCATGTTTCAGAACTAGAGGGTAGTTTCAGGAACATTTGGTTGAAAGCAGCAAAACCTAGTTCAAGCTGACCTATATAATGAAGAGAACGTATTGGTTTATGTAAATAAAAAGTCTAGAGGGTGTGATTCAGGCAGTGCTTGATCCAGCAGCTCAAAGATGCCTCTGAAGACCTGGTTTTTCTCTATTTCTTCACTCTGCCTCCTATGGTGTCACTTTCATTTAAAGCTGGTTCTCTTGTTGGTTGCACAGTGGCTTCCAACATTTCCTTGGTCATGCGCTTCTTCCTTTGTATCCAGAAAGAGACAGAAAATGATTTTTCTCCTATGTTTTCAGCAAATATCCTGAAATTCACTCTCACCGGGCCAGGGCCAGTGATTGGGCCAATCACTTTTTGCAGGTGGATGGACCTCAGTGATGGGCTTAGCCAAGGTCACGCTCCTGGAGGGGGAGGCAGAGTCAGCTTCTTTGGAAGCCCAGCGATGGAAATCAGCACAGAGGAGTACAGACCTGAGCCCTGGGAGACACCACGTTTGTCCTTGTCATGCCTTCCCTCATCATGTGTTTTATTCCTCTGTCTTCTATGCCTGTTTTGATAATGAGGAGTCTTAAGGCTTTGGGGTGGGGCCTTCTTTGTTCCATTAAAGAAGGACTCTGGGGGCACCTGGGTGGCTCACTCAGTTAAGTGCCTGACTCTTGATTTCAGCTCAGGTCATGATCTCTCAGTTCATGGGATCGAGCCCCATGTTGGGCTCTATGCTCACAGCATGGAGTCTGCTGGGATTCTCTCTCTCTGTCTCTCTCCCCTACCCCCCCAAATAAATAAATAAACTTAGAGAAAGGTTTAGAGAAATTCTGAAGAACTGTTCTTTTGGAGGAACCACCTCCTTCATCTGAGACTCTCCTCGGCTCTAGGGGACCCAGGCGGGACTTAGACATCATAGAAGCAGATTGTCAGCTAGAAGGAACTTAAAAGTGGCATAGTCCTAGTATGGGGACCGAGGCCCAGAGAGGGGAGTCTCTGGTCCTGGGCCACAGAGGCACAGAACCTCAGTTTGCTCTGCCACACGCACTGACGTGCCTGGCTAGCACTGCCCCTCTCTGGGACTCTGCCCTCCCTCTTTGTAAAATGAAGTCCCCTCCTTGTCTCTGGGTTCTGTGGTGAAGCAGAGTTAGCTGGAGAGCTTGTCCCAAGTACACTGCCCAGCTCACACTGAGACCGTGACGTGCCTGAAGGGGAGCGGGGTGGGTATGTGCATCTCGAACAAGCTGAACATGCTGAACCCCGGCCGCTTGCTTTGCCTCAGGTGCCTTCCACTCTGGTCCCAAGACCTCTGAACTTGGCCTCAGTCTGAGGGCTCCGGGACTGAGAGAAAGGGAAAGGCAATGGATGTCCCAGGGGAACCTGCCTTCTTTGACCCAACCGTAGAGGGAAGACAAGAGACCTGAGTGTGCTGGCGACAGTCCAGAGGGCCAGTCCAAGACTTCGCAAGGGTGCCGCTGGCTGAGCCTTGCTGTCCCGAGGCCCCGGGCAATGTCGTCATGCGACGCGGCCTCACGCCTGCCCTTTGGCTGACCGGGGGAGTCTGCAAGGCACGGGGCATCGTGTCCCTGCTCTCGACCACTCCCCGTAGACAGCTCGGGTTACTGGATGTTTCTAGAAGGAAAGCCTTTATTTAGAAGGAGGGCTGGAGTCAGACTGAAAACGCCCAGATTCCAGTCCAGGTGTTTCTTCCTGTGCACTCTGTGAACCCCAGCAACTGTGGGCCTCAGTTTCCTCAGCTGCAGAGGAGGGCTAACGGCCTCTGCCTAGCCTTTGTCTTCCCCAAGACACAGGATTTAAAAAACCGCGAAGCAACGTAGGGAGAGGGCCGGGTGGACAATACGCACGTTAGAGGATTATTATTATTGCTGTTAACAGCCATAGACACCTTGGAGGCTGGAACGAGAGGCGGCTCCAGAGGCAGCCCCTGCCAGCCTCCAGATCAAAAGGAAGATAACGGGCCGCGGGGAGGAAAGCTGCTCCTGGAGGCCTCTGTCCATGACATCTTTGTCTCCTTTTCCCCTCGAGGCCTGCGGGGAATCTGGGAGGCTTTCAACACACACAGCGCTACCTGGTAGAATGACTTGTCATGCCGAGGCACCTGTCATCACCTCCGGGGAGACGGAGGCCAGAGGTGGGGAGAGCAGGAGGTGCACACGGGGCGGTGGGGTAGGGAGGATGGCTCCCCTCCCCCGCCCTCCGCGTCCCCTGAACTCCTCCCTCCCAGGACGCTCCTCCGCTGCCGCTTGTCAGCGCCCTGAGCTCTGGAGGTACAGGTGGACCTGGGCCACGCTGGCCACCTCTGCTTCCCACCCATAACCTGGCTCTCTTGATATTGGAGGTGAAGTCAACCCCCTTCTTGTCCTGAAATCGATGCCTTTAACGGAAACGGGGGTCATGAACGTAAACCCAATGGCCTTGTGAGACAAGGCAAGTGGCTGTAAACGTGAATGCACAAGTATGAAAGTCAAAAAGGGGACAGCCTCGCAAAAGGGATCTCAGGTCCTTCTAGTGGTTTCCTCATCGGACCGTGGAGCGCCCTGAGACAGCAGATGCCATCAGTGCCCCGGAAGCATCGGGCAGGCGTCCAGTCCAGGTGCGGACTGTTCACATTCGTGAGGCAATGGACTCTGGTTCAATGCGAGCCTCGAGCCGTGGGGCCATTTTGCAGATGAAGCAGCCAAGGCTGAGAGAACAGGTTAAGTGACTTCCTCAAGGTTCCCGGCCAGGAAGTGGCACGACGGGGGCCAGAGTGGGTCTGTGGACTCCAGGCCCAACGTGTTTGGTGTCCCCGACAGCAGACGGCATTTAGCCCAGTGCTCGACACAGACGTGACCAAGGGGGAGCTTTTGAATGAGGGAGGCAGCCTCAGGGAGGGGGCGGTGCCTCGGCTTGGAACCTAGATGCAACTGTTCTAGAATGTTTGCTTGGATCGGTGGTCCCCCAACGGCGCTCATAACCCCGTCCCTCTCCTCTGGTTGAGGAGCTAAGCTCAGGGGCCTTCAGTTTTTCTACTTTTCCTTTACCCAAGGCAGATCCCTCTCATGACATGATTTGGAGTAAGATTTCGCTAGAGAAAGAAGGAGAAACAAAGATTCCTTTGCTAAAAACAGGTTAAAGAATTCTGTTTCAGGTGGCCTTCAAAGTCTTCCCCAAACCCCATTGTCTGTGATTTTATGATCTGAGCATGGGCTCCACCGCCCCCTGGCCACATGGGGGTGGATAAGCGGGTCAACACCCTGAATCTTAGCGTCTTCATCTCTCAACTGGGCACCAGGAGAGAGACACTGCTGAGTGACCAAGTTTGTCACGTGGAGGGAGCGTGCGGACGGGCCCCGAGAAGAGCCCAGGACGGGAGAGAGGTGAAGTTGTGCAATCATCCAACATTTCTGGAGTGGCGGCTCTGGGCTGCACGCCGGATAAGTGCTGGAGATACAAAGAGCCACCAGGTGCAGAGGGTAGTAGGAAGCAGATAAACAAACGTGGACGCACAGTCTCCTGGGAGATAGGTAAATAAGCAGGCCGTTTCAACGCCAAAGGGATGTGTGCCGCGAGGTAAGCACGGGGAAGGGTCATCCGGCCCAGCTCAGCCCGAGGATGGAGGTGACAGGAAGGGGGTGGGGTGGCAGGAGTGACATCTAGCATGAGTCTCCAAGCGGAAGCAAAGCCTGATAGCGATACTGGGTGCCCACGTCCGTGCTTCATTCACACAGGAGTTTAGTCACAAAGCGTTAAGGCTTCTGAGGTTCCTCTTCTCCTTACAGAGATCTTACAGAGACCAAGTGTGAAGAATACCACTGGGCCAATGGTACAAACTCTGAGGAGTTTGCTCCCCCTTTTTTCTTGCAAAAAAAATAAATTTTTGCTAGATATATGTGCTAGCCCCTGTCCTCTTGAGTAAAACTCAACCTACTTTCAGAACTGTCATCCGTGAGAGCCCAAGGGGGCCCTCTGAGTATCTCTTGTCCAACAACATGTTTGTACAATGAAAGAGCTGGAATCCGGAGAGGTGAGGTGTCTTCACCACGGCCTGGAGGTACAGGAGTCAAGTTTAGACCTGGGGTTCCTCGGGTACCCCAAGCTCTGAGGACTCCGGAACGGGAGCGGCCGTGTGTGTAGGAAACACGCCAGGTTGCAGCCCGAGGGCCAGAGGTGGGGCTCACCCCTGCCTTTACCCCACAAAGGTTGAGTGTGTACATCAACTACAGCGATGGGCTGGGGTATGAAACGAACCGTTCTCCTTGCTTTAAAGAGCTCGTAGGACAAAGATACCTCAAGTGCCAGTGAAAATCCACGATGCCAAGTGCCAACGGAGAAAGGCGTCCCGTGGCTTGCGAGCAGTATTTGCATATGATGCGTTGGAAGACGTGAGCTCTGAAGCCACGCACGCCTGGGTTCCAGTTCAAACTCTGCCCCCCACTGTGTGATCTTGGGCAAGTTAGTTAACCTTTCCGAGCCTCAGTTTCTCCGTCTAGAAAATGGGGAGAAAAATCCCCCACCTGTGGGCACTTGTGAATAAAGAGTTTAACGCTGAGATACTGATGGTACAGGGCCTGGACCAATAAGCAGAGACCATCACCAATGGTAAGAACTGGGGCAAAACAGTCAACTTCTCCAAGCCTCCAGGAGCATTGATCGTCCTCATCTGTGCGAGAGGTGATGGAAGTGAAGTGTGCTTTGTACCACGGTGACATGTGAGAAAAATGGCAGTTATCTCTCTGGGGATTCTTAGCCGGTCCCAATTAGGATGAAGACACGGGAGCACGGTGGCTTGTCAAATGCCGGTGAGCGGCTGTGGGTCAGAAGCCCGGGCGGCCTCCCATGCCCCTTGCCCACTGCCCTCGAGAGCCTTCAGACGCTTTCCTCCTGTCATCTGCAACCTAAATGTTTTCTGGACCGGGACCCGTAGGTCTTGGGCTTTGTTTCTTTGTCGATCAGCAAAGTCCTGCAGGGAGGGGGCCTGGCCATCAGGCCTGAGAAAGAAGTCAGGCGTGCTTGGAATGCAATTGCAAAAGAGGTTACAAGAGCCTGGCGAGAATGCTGAAATCAAGTGATGTCGGGAGGTTTTGTTATTTTTGAAAAAATGACTCATTCTGAGAAACCCTAACGGGCCTCACAGAACGTTCACCTAGTTGCCTGTATGTATAACCCAGAACCCACTGCAGAGAAAAACAAACCCTGTTGTCACAGCTGAAGGGGGGGGGGGGCGGGGGGCGAGGCTGGCGGGGGAGACAGGGATGGTGATTTGATGGAGGAGAGCTTCAAGATAATTCCTGCCCTCTGAGCGGACCGCTTTAATTTCCCAGTCCCTTTCTCCAACCACCACGGAAACATCCCCTTGGAGGTAACGATGTGTCCTTTGGATTGACCCGAGCTGGCCAGAGAGGAGGCAGGGTTATTTCCATTCCACGTGCAGGGCAAATAGGTGTCCAGGGAGTATTAAGCTATTGCCCCAAGAGGAAAGAGGAAAGGGAAGGCTAAGGAAGTGGGGGGAAGAGACAGGGAGAGAGAGGGAAAGAAGAAAAAGGAGAAGGAGGAAGATGGACCAGGAGAAGAAGAGCAGAGCAGAGAAGCTCCATGAGTGAGAACCCAAATGAGAGCCGTTCTTGTCTGGAGAAGCACCGAGAAGGGCAGCTTTCAGTGCGGGCACGAGTTGGCCTCCTCACGGTGGGATGCCCTTAGCCAAATGTAGGACTTTGTTTTTTGTTTTTTTTTTTTAATTTTTAAGTGTTTACTTATTTTTGAACTAGAGAGCTGCGTGAGCAAGGGAGGGGCAGAGAGAGAGGGGGACAGAGGATCCAGTGGGCTCTGTGGTGACAGCAGCGAGCCTGATGTGGGGCTCAAACCCACGAACTGTGAGATCGTGAGCCGATGTCGGTCCGTCAACAAACTGAGCCACCCAGGTGCCCCCAATGACTCTGGGGAAACAGGTTCCTTCACCAAGTCTCCAAAAGGGATGGGGGAGTAGAAGAGATTGAGAACTTCTAAAATTTAGTAGGCATGAGAATATTCTGGAAAACCTATTACAATACAGATTCTGGGCCCCCTCCCAGAAATTCTGATTCTGAAGGTCTGGGGAGGGGCCGGGGAATCTGCATTTCTAACAAGCTCTCAGGTGAGGCTGCTTTTGCTGCCACGGACCCCAGCGTCCCGAGGCTGGCTGAACTTGAATGTCCCTGCTGTTTCTGCTGTCAGTGAGTCAAGAAAACTCAACAACTCCCGGTCGTGGAGAGCTGTGCCGGGAGGCTGGGAATATAAAAATGAACAAGACAGGGTTTCTGCCTTTTGGGTCCAGCAGCCCAGGTGAGGGAATGGACAATGTGAGGAATTTCATTACCACACAGGGACACACAGGGAGCCCGCGGAGGTGGGAGCGGGCAGCTATCTGTGGGGAAGTCAGGCAGGGCTTCAAGGAGGAGGCTGCTGGGTGAGCCTCTGAGCCTAAGTTGTCACTAACCAGGAGGTCATGTTAGGGAATGACCTCTGGGCAGAGGCCAGTGCAGGCTGTTTGGAATAGTCCACAGAGAAAGCTTTGGCTCAGTGCTCACTGAGGCGGTATGAGTGCTGCTCAGAGAGTTATCCCAGCTCTGCCATCCAGGAGCTTGCCAAACATAGCTACAGCTTTTCCTCATCTCTCCAGAGGGCCCTGGGGAAGCCAGGGGAGGGAGCTCCGGTGGCCAGCATCCCTGGGGACCACAGTCAAGTACACACACACACACACACACGATATTATACATACGTGCAACACACACATATGTACACACACATGCACACAGATGAGCCTCATTCTTTGCCTACTGGCTAATATTTGCTTGCAACCCCCAAATCGATACTCATGGCCCTTTTAGCCATTCAAGGATGTGTGCAGAGCGGTGACAAAATTCGATTCACCTGACACATTCCATATGGGATGATGCTCTGACTTCTTGTTTCAGCCCTTGTCCTGTAAACAAGGGTCCTTTTTATAGCTTATGAGTACCATGTTTTGAGCATCTTGGTGCTCTGTGTGTGTGTGTGTGTGTAGTTTTGCTGTTTCAAATGGCCCCCAAGCCAGTGCCGTAGTGCTGTCTAGAGTTCCTAAGCACAGAGGCTGTGATGTGCCTTCTGGAGAAAACAGGTGTGTTAGAAAAGCCTCATTCAGACCATGAGCTCTAGTGCTGTTGGCTCTGACTTCAATGCTAATGAATCAGCAGAATATATTAAATAAGTTGCCTTTGAACAGAAACACACACGAAACAAGGTTATGTACTCATGGGTTGATGAAAATGTTGTGGCCAGAGGCCCCCAAGAACCTAACCTTTCATTTCCCCTAGGAGCAGTGATATGGCACTCACTAATTCAGTGTTCATGGGAACTTTATAGAACTTAATTACCATGAATAATGAGAATTGATGTGTGTGTGTGCACGCGTGCTTGTGTATAACATTAAGCCCCTGCCAAGTATTTCTGTGGCTCAATATTACAAGTTAATATATTTAACAAGATAATTCAGAGTTGCAGCAAGGGCTTAATAAAGTCCAAGCCCACATAGGTAGACTCCGGGAGTTTTCCTACTAATCCCATGTGGTAGCAGTCCTTATCCAATTTAACCATTTCTTCTTCTGCGGAGATGCGAGCAAACGGCGTTTTTCTCCGCGTCCTGAAGTGGCTTCCACACGCACTTGAAGTCACAACGTCTCACCAACTTGGTTTAGGTACAGAGGTACATCTGCGGAAACTTCGTGCCACAGCGTAGCTGCGCGTGACTTTGGTACAGATGACAGGGCGATTTTAAATGGGAGATTATTTTGGCTTCGTCACTATGATTCTGCTGCCAGTTTGGATGTGTGTTCTTTCCGACACCATTGAGCAATTCTCTGCGACACCAGGGTGTCCTGTAATCTAAATTCTGACACTACTGTTTGAGGTTGCCTCAGACCCCACAGACTAAAGGCTCAGTCCCACAAGACTGTCCCCACTTTGGACGCCGGGGACAAGTGCAGGTTGTCACCTATGCTTCTGACCGATGGGCCCTAAATCAGAGGTTCCCATAATCCCCTCCGTGGGTTCAATGAATTTGCTAGAGCGGCTCACACAGCTCAGGGACCCAGGTTATTCGCTGGATTGCTGGTTTATTACAAAGGATATTGAAGGATACGAATTAGCAGCCAGATGACGAAATACATAGGGCGAGGTCCCAAATGCAGGAAATTCTGTCCCCATGGAGTTTGGGGGCCAGCAATGTGTCAGGTGCTCCGGTCCACTGATCTGGAAGCTCTCCCGAGCCCCTCTTTTTTGGGTTTCAAGAAGGTTTCATGATACAGGCGCGACGGATTCGATCACTGGCCATTGGCCACAGAACTCAACCCCCAGCCCCCTCTCCTTTCTGGAGGTCAGAGGGTAGAGTTCAAGTTTCCTCAGCCTTAGGTGACTTAGGGGCTTTCCAGAAGGTACTTCATTGAACATAACAAAAGACACCTCCATTACTCTCTATGTTTAGGAAATTCCAAGGGTTTTAGGACATCTGTGCCATGAACAGGGATGGAGACCAAAGTATCTATTTTTTTCTTACAAATCGAAATCGCATCTGTGAATCCTGCATTTGGCAGACTGGTTCAATTTTTGCCACGGAAGGGGAGACAGCACTTAGGCTTAAGGTCCTCTGGGAGCCGATTCGAGGGCAGGGAACTAGGACGCAGTGACCGGCCTTGCTGAAGCAGCTGGGGACCAAGCTAGGCCTTGAGCCTCTGCAGCCTAAGGCAGCAGTCGCACTCCCCATGCCTTGGCCACCCTGCCTCTCACCTCCAGGACCGGCCCTCAGCCCTGTCCCCTCGGCCACCTCAGACCTTTCTGGCTTGTTTCTGAGACATGTGCTGAGAACAGACAAAGCCCTGTCAGGCCTTCGTGGGGTTGGGCTTGCACGTGATTTCCCTGGGAACCAGGGCCGGAGGGCGGGGGGGAGGGGGCTGCGCAGGCTTCCTGGACTGTGAAATCTCTGCCTCCTGAGGGCGGACCATGCTGGAGGGAGGCTCTGGGTGCTCCTGGGCCTCTGACTCCTCCCCGTGGGTCCTTGCTGGCCAGCCGAGCGAGAGGAAGCACTGAGGCTGAAGGAGCGAGGCGGCTGGCTGCCATCCCACATAAACACGCTCCGTCACTGTAAATTATTTACGCACCATATGGAGGCTGAACAGGCTCCTTGATGGGGTGCGTTAATTAGAAGCCTGAGGATCCTGCCTTGGCCCAGATTCCTGGGGGCCGGCGGTGGGGGGTACAGAGGAATGGAGGGGGGCTTCCTCCTTTTGCTCGGTATTGCCCTGATTAGAAACGTCAGTGATTCCGGCTTTTCCAGGAGCAAGTCTGAATGCCTCCGCTCGGCATTCAAGGCCTCTTTCCATCCACGGCTCTCGCGCCTGCCCTCTGCTTCTGGCACGACAATTTCCACTGTTCTCTGTAAATGACTACACCATTCCAACCTTAGACCTTACATTGTGTGCCCTCTCCCCTGGAAACCCTTCCCTTTCTCAGCACCCTTGAAATCACAGACCCTTTAAATGTCATGGCTTCTGGTGTGAACCCAGACACTGGCTGCGTCCCTTGCTGGGGGATCTTGGTTCCTTAAGCAGAACCGGGAACCTAGGGTGTCTCCCCAAAGCTCTGGGCGGGGGGAGGGTCGAATATATGCCAGCTTTAAGTAGTGCTTGGCACCCACAAATCCCACAGACATTGGTCTTCTTTATTGTTATTAACACAGCACTTATTTCCCTCGGCTGGAATCACTTCTTTTGAAAACCTCACTCTTTTGAGACTCTGAGTGCTGGGGCTTGGTCTTGCTCATCGCTGACCCTTCTGCTTCCGGCCCTGTGCCTGGTGCTTATTGGTGTCACATAAGGAGCATCTATTCACTAGAAGCCCACACGTGTGGGGTTCAGCGTTCACGGAGGGCTTACTACCTGCTGGGCTGTGTCCTCAGCCCTTCACACGAGTTAACTCACTGAATGCGACGGCCTTACGTTATAGCTGTTACCGGTATTCTCATTTAACAGATGAGGAAACTGAGGCACAGAGGGGCGAAATAACTTGTGCAAGGTTACACAGGAGTCCCGGAGTTGAGATCTGAACCCAGAGAGGTTCCAACCTCTGTCGTTCCAGTGCCCCTCACAGTTCGACACACCAGTGATACAGAATGGGGGTTCAGGGGTCGGTGCCTGGCACAGAGTAGGTGTTTAGTGCGTGTTGAATAAATGTTTGGAGCCTCTGAATGTGGACTGCCCAGACGAGAGGCAGGCAAGCCGCGCAGGTCAGCTACTAAAAAAGGGTAAAATTTCCCATTTGTTAAATTTATCTCTAGAAAATGTGTTTTTTTCGGAGTCTCCGGTCCTGGGTGTCTTTTTTCCAGGTGGCCTGCTCTACACCCAGCTCTTGACTTTCCAGAGAGGAGGAACGGCCTGTGTTTCCCAGACAGGCTCTGTGTCACCCCCTCATCGCCATCTTTTCTTTGGGCTGTCTCTTCCCTCTGTCTAGAACGTTCCTTCTCCCTCTCTTCTGCACCTGCCCCACCGCCACTGTGATCCCATCTGGAAAACTCTTCTCCCGTCCTTCGAGGTCCAGTTCACACCCACTGTCCCCCGGGGAATCTTGCCCAGCCTTCTCCCCACTCCTTGGCTCTCCCAAACTGAACACACATCTGAATTATACGTACGTGACAAAGCAGTGCCTGGCATGGGCTTTAGCACCAGGCACCTGGCTTTCACCCGTGCACCTCTCCCTGCCAGAACCTTAGTTTCTCCATCTGTGAAATGGTCATAGCAGTCATAGCCCCAACCTCGCCGGGTTTTGTGAGGTGTTCGTGGAAGAGTATATGTACAGCACTTAGCCATGAGATACGAACACAGTACGGGCCCCTGTACTGTTAGTCTTTTAGAAGGAGCCCCCTAGACCCGGGATTGCCCTACCTGCCTCCTCCGTCTCCAGCGCTCACTCTGGTGCCTGGCACACAGCAGTTGCTCAATAAATGAAAATGCAATTCGAGTTCAACACAGGAAGCATTTTTTGAGCACCCACCGCGTACCAAGTGCGAGGTAGGCAAAGATGGGTGGCAGCTGAAAGTCAGGATGCACGTGCACGGACAGAGCCCGTAAGACACTTGGAATGAAGACCGATGTGCCACTTCCATGGGCTCATTCGTTCATTAAGGCATTTGCGGGGCCAGGTTCTGGGGAGACAGAGGTCAGTAAGATGCATGCCTGGTCCTCAAAGAGACGTGACTGGGTACATAAAATATACAACGGGGCAAATGACTGCTGTCCCAGAGTGTGCCTTGGGGCTCTGAGGACAGAGCCACTGGATTGCGGGGCACTTTGTAAGGGGAGGAGAAGCTGAATGAGAGGGGAAGTGCCTTTGCACTTGCTGGTTCTTTCCCCCCGGGACGCCTTTTCTCTCATCCTTCCTGTCTCAGATGGCATGACCTCTCGTCCAGCAGCCCCTTAGGAAAGCTGCCTCCTCATTGCTCTGTCACTGCACTCTGTTTATTTCTTGTCAAGCACTGACCATGGTCCCCAGTGAATGAAGGCAGGCAAGGAAAAGGAACTAACATTTTGGGGAATATCTACTATGTGCCAGACACAGTGCTCTTTAATTGACAAATGCTATTTAATTAATTTCCCCAACATTCCAGGCACGGTGGTATAATTATCCTCATTTTGCAGACTTTGAGAGGGGCCCCAAGAAGGCAAATGCCTTTGCTCAAGGTCACCGGCCGGATGTAGCAGCACTGGACTTGGAATCCAGGGCCAGCTGCCTCCCCACACCCATGGTGCTTTCATGGCACCGAGAGAGGCCAAGTGCAAGAAAGGAAATGGAATGACTCGTTTACTGCTTCAGGCATTTTCAGCAACCAGTTAGTGATTTCCCTAATTCCCAGTCTGCTGTTAATACAGAAACTTGGCAGCTGGGAACCAGGCTGCAGAAAAACAGGTTTCCTTCTTGACTCAGCAGCGCCACCTGCCGGTAGTGAGGGAACACTGCAGAAGTGATCAGGAGCCAGAGGGCTCCTCTCTGTGGGAGGGGATCCTGAAGGGGCTGACACAGCCCCCCAAGCCCTTATTAACGAGGGAGGCTGAGAAAGGAGCTCACTCCAAGTTACAACACAGGCTTGGGTCTGTATCTCTTCTGATTCCCAGTTCGGTACCCTTTCCCCACCCACTCCTTCTTTCTCTCCCCTTGTACCATTCAATGAGCATTAATCTAGCACCTACTATGTCTTGGGCATATTTCTTCCTGTGGGTTATAAATATTAGTAGCTAAAATTAGCATTTGGGATTATCGTTGTATTCCTTAATCACCCTTAGCAACATACTGCATCATTGCAACTAAGATGTGTTGACCATTGGGGCACCTGGGTGGCTAAGTCGGTCAATTCTCTGACTCTTGATCTCAGCTCAGGTCTCGATCTCAGGGTCTTGATCTCAGGGTCTTGAGTTCAAGCCCCGTGTTGGGTTCCATGTTGGGTGTGAAACTTACTGAAAAAAAAAAAAAAAAAAAAGATGTATTGACCGTTACTATGTATCAGGCCCTATGCTAAGGCGTTATCTCAGTTGACCCTTACAGATGGAGAAATTAAGGTTTAGGGAGGTTTGGGAATGTGCCTGGCATAGCTTAGTAAATTATGGAGTTGGGATTCCAACCCAGATCCTTCTGAGCCCAGAGCCAGAGATCTCAGTCACTATGTCATATTTATTCTTTAAAGTGTCTAAGGTTAGTTCGAGGAGTATCAATACTCTAATAAGGATTTTGTTCCTATTTCAAATAATTACTTATTTTTTTTGTCTAAGAGTGGTGCTGTCTTCTCAAATTCATTACTTCCAAAAAAATTTTTTTAAGTTTTTTCTTTATTTTGAGAGTGAGCAAGGGAGGGGCAGAGAGAGAGGGAGAGAGAATCCGAAGCAGGCTCCGCCCTGTCAGCACAGAGCCCAATGAGGGGCTCGAACTCATGAACCATGAGATCATGACCTGAGCCAAAACCAAGAGTCAGACGTTTAACCAACTGAGCCACCCAGGTGCCCCTCAAATTCATTGCTTCTTAAATCCGTGGGGGTTCATACTGAGGTTCTACTCTGTACCAGGCACTGTTCTAGGTGCCGGGGACATAGAGGTGACTGGAACTCAGCTAACTGCTCGTGGCTTTGTGGGTGTCAGCCTCAATCCAAGGCCATCGGCAAGCTGTGTTCTCATAGAAGCGTTGCACAACTCCTGGGGGCGCCATTCACACTGCAACTGATGGAAAATGGCCCCTTTTGAGTTGTGCGGGGCACTGCAAGGGGGGGGCATAAATGGTGGCCCTGACCTAGTGAGATGGGAACGAGGGGCAGGGGCAAGGGGTGAAGGATGGGGAACAATCACTTCCACCGCTGCGCGGAGAGGAAGCTTCGCAGTAAAGGGCACTGGCATGTGAATGCTCTCAAAGCTGCACAGACTCTGATTTCCTGTCCTCTTCAACTGGGAGGTGTCAAGGTTTGAGGAAATATATCGCTGTGTGTCAACCAGCTGAGCAGAAAATGGATTCGGTTTCCATTTCTCCAATTAGCTGCCAAGTTGCATTTCATTTTAAGTTCCCAGGAATTTTGCCCTTGTTCTAATTTTTGGCCGGACGGGTAGTTTCTCTCTTTTGGGTGGTTGGTTCCCGGAACTGGAGCTCACCAGCTGCAGGTGGCATGTGTAAAACCAGAAGATCAAGTGTAGGCAACCTGACAACCGTTCGAGAAAATCTCTGCCCAACCACAGGGTAGTGAACTCACTGTAGCCCCTGAGAGTGGAGTCCTCATGTCCCGGAAGAGAACACGCTCATCTCTCCAGCTTTCCTTAACACCGTCACCAGCTAAGAGCACTTCCTGTGCTTCTGTGCCCGTTGGCTTTAACTTCTAGTACGAAAACAAAAGGAGTTTTTTTCCCCCCTCCGGGAAGACACGGCTGTGGGTGAGAATCGCAGGATTGGGTTGGCACCACGGGCGCAAAGCTGTAGGGGACAAAAAAGAAAAAAAGATGCGCTTTCAGTCCTCCAGAAGCTTCTGTCTGGTTGTCGCACTGGGTGTTGAGGCACCCGGTCCGGGAAAAGGACCAGGTGGTGAAGGAGGTCCTCGTCACCAGACAGAAGGCAAGGAGCTCCCCAGCTCCCCGTCACCACATCCCCTTAATGGAGAGCAAGTAGAAACCTCAGCCCGTGTGCCAGAGGGAGGAGGTGAGGGAGAGGGCTCTCCGTTGCCCTGGGAGAAAGATACGATCAGCTTTTGGATTTCTCATTAAATCAGAGCAGGAAGGTTCCTTTACTTTCCCACGTTGTGGGCTGAATAGGTATTCGATAGCCGGTCTGGGACCATAATCAGCCAAGATAACCTTGTTTCTATGGGGAAATGAATTCCCTGGTCTGCGCAACTGTCTTGGAAATCAGCTATTGGAACACATCCCTTCGTCGTGCTGAAGTGCCTCTGCTATTCATGACTGTAAAAGTCATGTTGTGGAAGGAGCTGTAAATTCAGATGTTGGGGTTCCAGGCTGCTCCATGCTGGCTGTGTCGTGCTCTTGGGCAAATCACACCATTTTCTGCCTTGGGGTCTTTCCCGTAGAATGAGGGCTTGGACCAGATGAATTCCCATGCTCTTTCGGGGTCTAAGACCTGGGGATTTTGAGTCTCTTCACCATGGTACTCTCAACTCTATTCATATTATTGCCTTTCTCGCTAAATAGAAGACTTCTTTGGCCCAGGGCGTGTTGGCTCCAGATCCGCTTGTCCCTCTCATGTCAGTTGGTTTCTGGCTTGATCCAGCCAATGGGGGACAGTGGAGCATTATTAAAAGGCCATAATCAGGGTATTTCTCCTCCCCTATGCTTCAGAGTTTGGATTTCATCCTTGTCTCTGGATCCCACCAGGGCTATAGGGTGATCTCAGGATTTGGTTTCCTATGACCCTCTGCCTTCTCCTCTGTCCCTCCAGCTAAGGGGCATGGCTTCCTGCCATAATTAATTTCTGGGTTGCCTCATTGTTTCCTGGTGGGTTTTTCAGCCCTTCCATCCCATGTAACTCATTCCCCATAGTTTCCTCTTGTTCCAAACACGTAGAGTGGTTTCTGTTTACTTGGTTGGACTTTGACCTGAGACATTCAAACTTTTGTTGGTTTTACCTTATAACAGCCAGCAATAAAGATGATAATGATAATGTTGATGATTATAACCCCTTACTTGGTATATAACCTCACATATTACAAAGCTTTCACTCGGGTTCTGTAATTTTAGTCTCATAATAACAGTGTGACGTAAGAAAGGCATTTATCATTAATTCCACTTTACAGAAGAAGAGGAAATGATCTCACTGAGTCACACAGCTGGTAGGTTTGGGTACAGCTGGAACTAAAACCTGAGGTCTTGGTTTCTCATCTAATTCCCTACCCCCCCCCCCCCCCCCATTGTCCTACTTTTCATCATTATCCCACCTACCCCACTGGAATGGTAGTGCTATTCCTTTAGGATGGCATTTTCTGAATGTGAGGCACAAACTGTCAGTTGAGGGTGTATTAGTTATGTATCACCGTGTAACAAATTACCCCACACTTAATGGTTTACAACCGTATCATTTATTATTTTGGAAATGGTTCACATATGCTTTAATGCTTTCCTCTATCCCACATTTTTTGAGTTGATGGTTCACCCAGAGCTTGAGGAGGGGGTTCAGCCTGAGAGGGCTTTGAGTTGGGCTTTTCATCAATTCGAGCTGGAGTCTGGCTGCGATGTGATGAGGAGGGACGTGGTGGGCTGATGTTTGTCCTGGGCAACCCTGAACACACAGGCTTCTGCCCTCATCAGACCCTGAAGAAAAAGCGGCCTCTAGCCAAGGGACAAGGCCACGGGGGTGAAGCATAAGCTTATTTGTATTAAATTCACTAAACGGGGAGACCACGGGGTGTTTCTCTCCATCTGTATTCTTCACTGAGTGTGTAGTGTAAAACATCACGCCAGAAGGCAAAGTGGATCCTGCCACTGTGGGACTTACAACACCATCACAGAGAAAAATGTTTTGGGGCACGTGGGTGGCTTGGTCGGTTAAGCGGCCGATGGCTCAGGTCACGTTCTCACAGTTCATGAGTTCGAGCCCCGCGTCGGGCTCTGTGCTGACAGCTCAGGGCCTGGAACCTGCTTCGGATTCTGTGTCTCCCTCTCTCTCTCTGCCTTTCCCGCACTCGCACCCTGTGTCTCTCGAAAATAAGTAAGTGTTTAAAAAAAAAAAGAAAAATGTTTTATATTCCTGAGCCCCCAGAGACCCCAGCCTTTGGGGAGGGTCAGGGTCTCCATAGCCGTCGCAGTCTCTGTGTTTTCAACCATCAGTAAATATTTATATTTACCTTATGCTCGCCGTGTTCCAGTCTCTTACCCCACTGTCTAGGATTCCCTGCCAAGAACTTCACCTTGGTTATTTCTGGAGGTTCCAGGGGATGGCTCCTGTGTACACGTGAACTCCGTCCTTCTGGCTCCAGTGTTCTGTTTACTCTCCTTCTTCTCAGCTGTAGCGGTCTGCTCTGATGTCCACAGCCAATCTTTGGAGGTCCTTGTGTGGCTGCCGTGGCTGGTATCTGTGCTGGGGCCACTGTCTCTCTCCAGCATCCATGTTCCATGCTGACCCAAGGACAATGCCCATCTCTTTTTGCCTCTTATTTGTTTACATACACCCTAAGCAGGGCCACCCTGCTTCTCAGTAGCTCGTGGAGATTTTAAGGAAATAATTCGTTTCTTTGTTTCTTCTGTTTCAGCCTCTCCCCTCACAGATTCTTATACAAGCTCCAAGGCAGGTATAAAGAGGCATATGGGAAAACTTCTGACCTCTGCACTCAAGTTGTCTCTCTGCTTTCCACCATGACCCCACCTACCCCACTGGAACAGGGTCTAACACTGTCCCCTTAGGATTATGTTTTCTAAGTGTAGGGCACAAACCATTGTTTGAAGGTGTACTAGCTATCTATTGCTGTGTAACAAATTGTCCCAACACTGAGTGTCTTAAAACAGTATCATTTGGTATCCCAGAGTTTTCTGGGTCAACGATCCAGGAGAGGTGTCACTGAGTCCTCTGGCCCTGGGTCTCTCAGGTGACTGGAGTCATCTCAAGGCTCGACTGGGAAGGACTTGCTTTCTAGCTCACTCATAGGGCTATCGATGGATTCAGTTCCTTGTTGGCTCTTGTTCTAGGGGATTCAGTGCCCCAGAAGCTGCTGGCTGGAGGCACTCCTTGGTGCCTTGCCACATGGGCCCTTCCACAGAGTATCTCACAACAAGATGCTGGCTTCCCCATAGCGAGCAAGTGAGACAGCAAGAGAAAACACACACACGTCAGAAGTCAAAGTCTTTTGAAACCTTGTCTTGAAAGTGCCATCCATCATTTTTGCCCAAGTTTATTAATTAGAAACAAGTAACTAGATTTAGCCTGCACTCAGGAGGGCATTACACAAGGAATGAATAGCAGGAGATGAGAAGCCCTGGGGACCATCTCAGAGGCTGTGGGGCACGGACAGCAGGGGTGGGGCGAAAGTCATTTTGATGTTGAACAAATTAGGATCAAAAACAATTAGTCATCAGCCATTTATTTTAAAGTGTAGTAGGAAAATGTTACTGGATGTTACTGCCAAAGAAGAGGCTAAGTAAAAAAAAAAAGTGAGGGAATCAATTAAAAGAAAAAGAAAAATATGAAATGCAGGTGCTTTTCAAATGGGCTTGCCAGCAGGAACTGGGACTTGTTCCTAACCAATGAGATGTGGCAATGGTGATGGGATGTCACTCTCACAGTTAGGTCATATCATGTAAGACCCTGTCATATCAGAGACTCTCGCTGTGGGCTTGATGAAGTAGATAAGCCTGCATGACAAGGAACTGAGGGTGGCCTCTAGGATCTCAGGACAACCTCTGGCTGATAGCCAGAAAAAAGGCAGGACCCTAGTGAGAGAGCCACAAGGAAATGAATTCTACCAACAACCTGAATGAGCTTGGAAATGGGGTTCTTTCCCAGTTGAGTCTGCAGATGAGAACGTGGCCCAACTGACACCTGGACTGTAGCTTGGTGAGACCCTACGCGGAGAACCCGGCTAAGCTATGCCTGAACTTCTGGCCCTCAGAAATTGTGAGGACGTAAGTGTGTGTTGCTTTAAGCCTCTACGTTTGTGGTAACGTGTTGCACAGCAGTAGAAGAAAAATAAAAACGAATGCACCCACTCTGAGACATGTGTGAAAAGCTAGAAAACATTTCAGGGCACAGCAAATTTAACTATCTAATTTGGTTTCAAATTGTCGTGAGGTTCCAAATATTCATGGAATCTTGAGAGGGACAGAGCCCTCAAAGCCAAATTTAACAAAGTCTTGGTGGAAAATAGAGAGATGTTAGCAGGATCTGTAGAGCTGAGTGAAGGGCGCCTTTCTTATGCGGACGATGTATGCAACCAGGAGCAGGTGGCTGATCAGGGGTCATTGAGAAGGCACCTGGCATCAACGAAGCGAAGACTTTCTGAGGCTTGTTCAGGAGAGGGACTAGCGAGTGTATTTGTATTTTCCTTTTAAGCTTGTGATCTGGAAGGAAAACGATGAAAGAGAATGGTGGGAAGTTGATGTGGGTTGAGTCAAAGAGCGCCCGTCTTTTGGCCGTGGGAGGTCGAGTTCGCTTGTGAGTGCTTCTCTCTGGCCGGCCACAGGCTCTGCAAGCATTCACGTCACATCCATGGCTGGGACTAGAACGACTAGAGAGTGGGGCCCTGACCTTCAGTCAACTAGTCGTTGGCATTAGAGGGGTCTGTTGAGATAGAGGACCACATTGTAATCAGGAGTTTGAGTCTCAGACTTGCTCCGCAGCACATGTCAGTGGCAATGTCTATCTAAGGTAGTAGTCATAGTTACATAATTTGTGCTGTTTTCATGTAAAGGCTATTTTTGAATGAAGAATTTGTCTTCGTTTCGGTTCCGGAGCAGAGTCCAGGCAGGGAGTTGGAGCCAGGGGTTAATTTGAAGGTGATCTGAGGAGGCTCATTTAAGGGTGAGTAAGTGAGCCAGGGAAGGGAGGAAGCCAGTGAAGGTGCATGAGTGAGTCTTTTGCCACTGTGGGCACCTGCGACTCACTTGTCCCAGGGACCCTTCAAGGGGCAGTATCGGCTTACCTCAGAGTTTCCCCATTGAGGGGTGAGACAACTGGGGTATTTATTTACTAATTCTTGTCCGGTATTATTAATTGAGGGTCGCTCATGGGAGCTGTATTCCCCGATTTGCCCTAAAAAAAGGGCCAAATGCACTCCTGTGGGAGAGAAAGAGCTTAGATCAAGGGAAATGAAGGTTTGGAGTAAGAAGGCAGAGGAGCGTATGGGAACTGTCACCAGCCGGCAGGTGACCTGTGGGATGGGGGCAGGACGTTGGTGTGTGTGAAGCGTAACCATAACATCCAAAGGGGATAGCCACCAATAATAGGCCACGCTTGTTCAGACACATTGAACAACCAAAGCTCATTGGGAGAGATAGTCTTCTGGGTCACAAGACACTAGAAAACTCATTCAGACAAGGGTGCTGTGGAGCCAGGGGCCGCAGATGCACATGTCACCTTGCATCATAGCACCAGCCGCAGGCCTCTCTTTGCGGCTCGCCTTTAACTGGTTGGATGCTGGGCCCATTCATGGCCAGGCGACAATGGCAAGACCAAGGACCTACGGGGCAGAACTCCAGAGAGAATTCTGAAACCTTGACGAGCTAGACCCCATCTCTGTGAGTCTTAGAAGATTCTCGCCATAGCAAGTCTCTTTTGCATTAAGAGTTATAAATCACCTCTCATGTAAAACATGGCAGGTAGTTGAGACTGTTCAGAGTACAAATGAACTTCTTTGGTCTGGAAGGGAGGGCATCGGCCCAATACTAAGATTTAGACTTAAGTTCTTACTATCCAGATGATGAACAGATAGAGAATGAATTACTTTTCAAACTCGGGTTACGCGTATGATCAGTGACGTTAGTAATCGCTAACACTCATTGAGTGATTACTCCGTGCTGGGCTCTGGGCTGCGTTGTTTACATGCCCGACCTCATTAGGTCCTCACAACTGCCCAGTTAGAGAGGTATTCTGACATCTCCGATTCGCACGTGTGGGAATGAGACTTGGGTTAAGCAACTTGCGCAGATCCCGAGAACGGCACAAGCAGATCGGGGATTGGGAGCCGGGTGTGACCCTAGCAATTTGGGAAGAAGTTCTGTACGATGACTGCTGGGGTTGTGTGTGTTCTGTGAGCTGGTCTACATCTTTCACGGGCCAAGGAGTGACTGAGGTGTTTCGGTTAGATTGGGGTCCCGGGTTCTACAAAATGCTGATGTGAGAAGACCATCAAACATCGGACGTTGCACGCGGCGGATTCCAAACCGCTGCGTGTGCGTGGAAGTATCCGTGTGTGCCGAGTAGTCGGAACAGCATCCGTGGACCACCCCGTGCTCTAACATTCACCTGTGAGACATCCCAGAAACAGTCCGCCTGCCGTAGAATGGGAAGCTCTGCAGCGACAGTGTCCTGGGAGTCGAGGGACCAAGACGCTTCTTTTGGGTTCCACCCATTCCTGGCTGTTTGACTTCAGGCAAGGGACTTAGTCACCAGGGAACCTACTTTTCTCATCTGTAAAATGAGGATAATGACTCCTGCCTTCCTCGCAGGGAGGGCAGGAAGCTTCCTGAGATCACCTCTCCAGAGCCTTTTGATCTGCGTGAAAAAAATCCTCCTTAATTGCCCAGCCAGGCACTTGAGCAGCTGGGCGAAAGTTTTACGACCCGAGATTCCCACAGCCCATAATCCACATGCTCCCAGAAGCCCTCTGAGGACTTCAATGACAGATTCGGCTGGCAAGTGTTCTGCCGGGCCATCAGCAGAGATTTCTCAGAGACTTAGTCATATAATAGGCGGTTTCCCAGGGGCGTCCTTGCCAATGCTTCCACTTATTTGTGTCGTATTTCTTAAGAGTTCCTATGTGCACGCGGCAATTTCTCACCGCCCCCCGACTTGTCCGCACAGTCACCTCTGGCATCACGGACAGCTCTTGGCTACGTTAGCCTGGATATGCGCTCGGGCCTCTGGTTCAGGTTTGAAAAGCCTTCCGCAGGTGAGCGGTTTGTCTGCCGTCTCGTTTCTTGTCTGGACCATCACAAAAGCTTCTTAAAGAGCCTCCCCGTCCCCAGTCCTGCTCTTCTGTGTGTCTGCCCCATGCCATCTGGTCCGTGAGCCACACTAGTTCCCTCCTCAAAACCTATCAATGGTTCCCCATTTTCCACGCGATACAAATGCGACAAGTCAACCTGGCATTTAAAGTCCTGCCCGCTCCCTTGGCTCAAAACTCGGCCCCAGATTTCCTTTCTGGCCTCATTTCTCATTTCTCATTCCTTCCCTGGTTGGCTCGTTTATTCAGTCAGCCGTTCCACTTTATTTGCCTCTCGCCTCCTGTATGCCGGGGGCCGCGTTCTGCTCTGGGGAACAAAATAAGGCCCCTGGGCTCCCTGAGCTCACAGCCTCATGGCAGGTATAGACACACACACTGGTGAGTGCCATGTGGGGTTCGATAAGCACCATAATATGGGAAATGGAGGGTCCACAAGAACCTGTTCAAGGGGAGCCTAACTCTCCCTGGGGTGAGGGTACCACCATCCCTCAAGGATGAATAAGGGTGGCTGCTGGGAGTAGAAATATGCCTCATCAAGAATGACTTAGATATGAGGGGCGGTGTGGGGATTTCGGGAGACTGACACCACAATGGCGGTTCATGGCTTGGCAAGAAGCCCAGTTCCTGTAGGTGCCTATAAGCCTCGTCCAGGGGACTGCATCTTACCCTGGAAGAAAAAAAGAAACTAGCAGCAGGGAGGTGATGTGGTCACCACCCTCCTGACTCAGCAATCTTTCAAGTGCTCTCAGACTCCCGGGCCTTCACCAGGGCTAGTCTTTCTTCCTGATGCCCCTCCCTTCCCCTCCCTCCTCCCCCACCTCTCCTCCTGGTACCGTCCTACCCCTTTCATGGCTGCCATCTGTTTTCCGAAGACCTCCTGCATCCTGGGGTCCGAATTCATTGTTTCTTCCTTTGGCACGTAGAGTCCATTACTTGTATGTTGCCATTTTCACATTCTCCATTATACATGTTTATGTTAGTTGCACCTGTTTGTCTCCCTCCCGGGACCAAAAGTTCCTTCAAGGTGTATTTCTCCTGCATTTCCCAGAGCACTTAGCATACAGCGCTTTGAGCCAGGCCTCCCCCAAGCTCTAGTTTCATTGTTTATTAGCAATGTGGTCTTGGACAAGTCACTTTATCTCTGAGACCTCGAGGTGTCTCATCTATAAAATGGGGTAATGATTTTTATTACATAGGATAATTGTGAGGATTAAGTAAAGTACTTAGTTAGCACTCAATAAACATTAGCCGCCTTCCTCCCGCCTCTGGTCTCTGGTTCAGAAAGATTGTTGCAACATCGTGGGAGAGCACCAAGGGAGGGAGGAGGGCCTCGCTCTTCCCGTGGGTCCCGCGGACACACTGGGTGCACCTGAAAGATCTCGCGGGCACTGACTTGCTGAGCGGCCGGGCAGAGAGGCCGGATATCAGCACTGTTGCGCGAAGCCTTGGGCATCAGTGGTAGTCACTGCCACCCGTTCCTATATGGGCATTTTTGACAACTTCCAAGGAGTGCTCATCTTTGATGTAAACAGAAAGAAAACGCTGAAAACGATTCGCAAAAGCCAACTTTATAGTATGAGTCTCCTTGTCTAGGATAATACCCTAAACCAAGGTGTGCTCGTAGGGAGAGGTAAACAGTCATCTGCCAGTGAGTCGTTTCCTTCCTGTCCCGGTCGCTGCTCAGTCTGTGTACAGAATCTGTGCTGTGAGATCGTAAGGGTCATTGTCATGGCTGTGATCATCCTTGTCATCACCATCAACGGCAGCCTCCTCCTCCCTCCCCTCATCCACCCACAGCTGCCATGTGGGCGGGAGGCAGGGCAGGGGGCAGGGTCCCCCCCTCCTCACCTCCCATGCCATTCTTTTTTTTTTTAATTTTTTTATTTATTTTTGAGACAGGGAGAGACAGAGCATGAACGGGGGAGGGTCAGAGAGAGAGGGAGACACAGAATCCGAAACAGGCTCCAGGCTCCGAGCTGTCAGCACAGAGCCCGACGCGGGGCTCGAACTCACCGACCGCGAGATCATGACCTGAGCCGAAGTCGGCCGCTTAACCGACTGAGCCACCCAGGCGCCCCATCCCATGCCATTCTATATAGACCCCGTGGCCATACGTAGCCTCGTCGGTCACCGCACTGCTCGTATACGTACTTGATTCTTCCAGCAACCCCACGAGGTAGGTAAGGCAACTACCACCCTTTTAGTCGGCAAGGGGTTGGGGTGCGGAGGACCTGGGTGACTTGGTCAAGTCACAGCCCAGGCTGGGAGTGGAGGGGGATGTGTAGGGCTAGGGCTGAGACTCAGGTGGTTTGAAGCCTGCAGAGGGCTGTGTGAAACAGAGGACAGCCTTGTTTCTTGGCAAAATGTCACCATGAAGTCTGAGGAATTTATAAAGCACGGGTGGAAGCTGGTCTCTTTTTCTACTTCCTTTTGGTCCTTGGAATACCTACTGTGTGCCCAGGACAGGCAAATGTTGGTTGCATAAATAGAGACTAAAGGAGCATGGGAAGGGGAATAATGAGATTGCCCTTGGGTTTATGGGGCTGGTGTGATTTCAGGAATATTCCACAGGCGCTCCCTCCTGCCTTCCCGCCTTGGCACGCAGATGTGTGAAATTGCAGGAACATACATATTTGTCCTCTGTGGAAGCAGATCTTCATTTCTACTGCTGTACTCGCGTTGCCTCGTGGAAAAGGCAGAAATGTCATCGTACTGGGGATACAGGGTAGGAAGGACTGGTGTTCATTGGGTCACATTTGTCTATTGAGCAGCGTTAACAATCCAAGTCTGCGTGTTGTCTGCTTTCTTCTGGACCCACCTCGACTCTGACGTGGTTCCTTGCACTTTTACTTTTCATGCTTTAAACTGCCCTCTCTCTCCCTGCAGGTGTTTGGGGGAAAAGTTTTGGCCAAAGAACAGAAGTATTTCTCTTTATCGAGCCAGCCTCTTGATGAATTTAAAAAGCTAGTAAGACAGGTTGTGAAAGGTTTAAAATTCCAAGAGACGTATATCAGCAGGTGGAGTTTTCAACAAGACCCCTTCCATTTTCTACTCAAGATAATATTGGGATACAATCAGCCATCACCTGCATTGCATTGTCTGCTCTCTGCCGTGGAGATTTCTTTCCTGGGATTGTTTCAAATGATTCTGGACAGTGAAGACCACCCCCCTCTCCCCTCTCCTACTCCCACCCGTCCCCACGAGGAGACTCCTTCATGGTCAAGGTCCTAAGACATAGTTTGGTCACTGCTTGCCTAGGGGCAAGGTGACCCACTTTCCTCTTTTATACTTGAGACATTTATTCTTTGACAACAATGACATTTAATGGCTATGTCTTCTTTCACATTTGGGGCCCTGGGAGCACGGTTTCCTCTAATCTCTAATGGGTTTATTACAGAATCACAGGCATGGAAAAAAAAACCTCATGATTTACAGCAGGATATAGAGACTTTGAAGAATACCTCATCTTTCATTCCCTTCTCTTTATTGTAACATCCGCAAATTATCTCTTGGGAAAGGAGGCGCGCCAGGCTTGAGTTACTGGGTTCTCCTAGTGTTTGTCAAATCCTTGTTTTTCTCAAGAGAAGGGTAGAAAGTCACATGGCAGGCGGCCATGGTGTTTGACCTTCAAGGCCAGAACTTCTAAGTCTGGGTACTTGTAGGGAGCTGCCTCAAGGTTAGCACTCTGACCGTGAGTGCTGTGTGGGTGGGGTCCCTTTGGTGGGAGGGAGGAAGTGCTGGGCTGTGGTGTTCAAGTCCGGCTGCGGCTCATAGTCACCCTGACCGCTTCAGTCAGAGTCCCTGGAGGTGGGCCCAGGCATTGGGTTTTTTTTTTAAATCTTTATTTATTCTTGAGAGACAGAGCACGAGCGGGGAAGGAACAGAGAGAGATGGAGACACAGAATCCGAAGCAGGCTCCAGGCTCTGAGCTGTCAGCCCAGAGGCCAGCACGGGGCTCGAACTCACGAGCCGTGAGATCATGACCTGAACCGAAGTCAGATGCTTAACCGACTGAGCCACCCAGATGCCCTCAGGCATTGGGACTTTTTAAAAAGGCTTTCCATACCCAAAATGTGGACATGATTGAACACACAGATTCTAATATGCAATATGAACCACTGCTCTAAGGCAGTCTCCGGTTCTAAAGATTGTTAGAAAACATTTAAATAAAGTGAATATTTTTATCTCTATAGTTCCTTCTATCTATTATCTAGTAGGAATAAGAACCTAGAGGAAGAAGTACGTAGTACCTAGCAGAAGTGCCTAGTACCTTGTGAAAGAATTGTCCAGTACCTTGTGGGAGAAGTCCTTAGTACCTTGTGGGAGAAGTACCTAATATCTTGTGGGGGAGAAGTACTTAGTATCTTGTGGGAGAAGTACCTAGTACCTTGTGGGAGAAGTACTTAGTATCTTGTGGGAGAAGTACTTAGTATCTTGTGGGATTAGTACCTAGTACCTTGTGGGAGAAGTACCTAGTATCTTGTGGGAGAA
>NC_064812.1:14763367-14798927 GCF_023721935.1 Panthera uncia | reverse complement strand
GGAGAAGTACTTAGTATCTTGTGGGAGAAGTACCTAGTATCTTGTGGAAGAAGGACTTAGTATCTTGTGGGAGAAGTACCTAGTACCTTGTGGAAGAAGTACCTGGCATCCAGAAGGAGAAGAAGGGGTGAACAATGGTACCCCTAGCTCCAACACCTCCTACAAGCCTGGAGTCTGTAGACCTTCACCATGTAATCCTCACCCCAGCTCTTCTAAGTAGGCCCGCCATTCCAGCAGAATTCACATGAAGTTGGACACGCTGAGGTTCACCTGGGAGCTAAAGGTAGAACCAGGATTCGAATGCAGGCCTGCTGGGCCCCCAAGTTCAATTTCTTTGCTTCTCACCTGGATAGCGTCTAGTGGGTCGGGTGCTTCAGCCCCCCTCTAGCCCCTATGATAGCAGGTAAGATCCCTTCCTTCTCTGAGGCCGTGGACGATAGGATCCGTTATAACTGCACCCTTCAGATTGCCTGGGGAACCCCAGGGGTCAAGAGTGCTTTCCTTCTGGTTCACAGGACCACCAGTGTTCCCCCAATTCTCCCAGTGTCGGCCTCCAAATGGATCCCCCAGCCTGCCCCGCACAGAAGCACCAAAAAGCATTTTTTTAAATCTGTATCCTGATTTCCAGCTTGGGAAGAACAGTCCCCACAACCACGGCTGCCTCTGAACTGTCATTTTTCAGAATCCCTCCAAGAACCTGGGACTGTGATTCGCAAGTCACAGCCCTGTGGGTATTAGCAGTGCGTTCTGACTGTTCCTCTCAGGTTGTCCTGTTCTCTTCAGCGGGGTGACAGCATGAAGGGGCATGGAAGCCTGAGGAGGAAATGTAACAGGTCTCTGGGTGTCCATTAAAAGCCAATTATGCAGAAACCGCACAAGAAGACGGGCTCAGAAGAAGCACGATGATGTACGTGCAAGGGTTTTGAGTCACGGGAAAGGCCGTGTGCGTCAACAGTCTGATCTGACTTCCCTCTCGCCCCACGCACACGTGATGTGACCCTAGGACATATTCCTGTCGGTGGTCCCGTTCTGCTGAAAGTCAGGTCCATCTGGGAATCGTGGTCGATCCTGAGTATTGGCTTAGAGAAGGCGGTGCGCCGATTGGAAGGTGTCGGGAAGATGGCCGCCAGCACCGGAGAGGGACCTGAATTCATGTATGACGGACGCCGAAAAGAAACAAAGCGAGGGCAGTCTGCATAACTTGCAGCAGACTCAGGAGAGAGCGGCAGCTGCCTTCTTTACGGCCTCCAGGGCTGCCTCCCGTGTGTCAGGCCAGGCCAGGCCGGGCTATGCCGCAGTCACGAAATAAGCCACATAGGTGGCAGCGGCTTAATAACTACCATAGTTTGTCTCTCACTCTGCTGAAGTACAGTGCGGACGGTGAGTTCGCTTCAATTCTGTGGTAACACCATCTGGGACGCAGAGCCTTGGTGACAACTGCCATGAGGGCAGAGAGAGAGGGAGGCGGGCATCAGCTTCAGGTCGCCTCAGCCTGGGTGTGACAGAGCCATATGACCAGTGAAGCCAAAAACATTTGCTATCTGGCATTTAGAGGGCAAAGTTTGCCAGTCTGACATAGAAAATCAGCTGGCTTCTGAAATCTTTCCTTTTCTTTATTCAACGTGATTTCTGTAACACCATATGGCAAACACTGTTTTAAGTGGTTCACAAATATAAACTCCTTGAATCCTGATAATAACTCCGTGAGGGGGATATTCTTATCCCCATCTCTCAGATCAGCAGATTGATATCTAGAGGTGCTACATGAGTTGTAGTAAGGGTGTGGTCAGCCCAGGGTTCAAAACCAGGCGCTGGGATCCCAGAATCCTTGCTCTAACCACTGCCCTCTGCATGCGGTGAAAGCTCGCTACGAAAACCCAGGCTTGAGGTGCTTGGGGGTGACGAGAGGTTGGGATGCATAGGACTCATCAGCTCACAGGGAAGCAGCGCTGGAAAAGGCTCAGAGAGCACTGGAGCCGACGCTCTCCTGTATCAGAGGACGGCTAGGCTTCTGGGGAAACTGAGGCCCAGGAAGCGAAGTGGGGTCTTCAAACTTTCCCAGCAAGCTCCGGTGGCCCTAGCA
Source organism: Panthera uncia (assembly GCF_023721935.1). Taxonomy (NCBI): domain Eukaryota; kingdom Metazoa; phylum Chordata; class Mammalia; order Carnivora; family Felidae; genus Panthera; species Panthera uncia. The sequence goes on along the minus strand of NC_064812.1, from coordinate 14,796,844 downwards.
GGGGAAAGGCTAGTGAGAGGCGGCCGGACCAAAGCTCCTAGATGACAGCAACAAAGGCGTTTTCATTACGGAAACCGTAGGTCAGACCCAAAAGGAGAGAGAACAGTTTTGTGGAACCCCTACGCCCCTTCCCCCAGGTTAATAATTGGCGACGTTTGGCCAATCTCATTTCACCTATCACCTGCCAACGATTTCAGAGTGGGGAGCGGACTTTCTAAAAGAAATCCCGGACATCCTGTTAAGTTACACACAAAGACCCCAGTGTCCAAATTCATTTTGGTGGAGGATTTGGGAGAGAAAGTGAGGCGTAGAGCAGTCCTCTGGGGCAGAGCCGGTCCCTGGGACCGGGGAGGACACTGCTGTTTTCCACGACTGTCAGAGGAAGGTTTGCACACACCCATTCCTCCCTGGCCCTTGATTCCCTCCCCTGTGAGTAATGCCAGTGCCTGCCAGACTCAAGGCTCCTGGTGGGGGCGGGGGGGGGGGACACCTCGTGGAACGCTGTCTGCAACCAAGATGAGAAAAAAAGTATCTTGAATGGATCCCTTCTTCACAACCATCCTCCCTTTCCAAAAGCAGCCCCTGCCCGTGTGGGGCCTCTGTGCCCTGCTGGGTGGGTGTCCACATCAGCTGAGTCACGAGTGTTGCCCCTATTATCTTATTTACCCGAGTTTGTCATTTTCCAGCAACGTGACTCACCCCTTGAAAGGGAAACAGAGAGCCTGGGGAGATGAGCCTCTGGTCAAACCCTCACAGCCCCTCCTCTGGAAGCTGAATCTTCCCCTTTGAACTCTCATCTGAGCACCCAAAAGCGGGGGGGCGGGTATGTGGCCGGTCGAGGGGCGTTTGGCTTCTTAGAAGGGCTGCTGGGCAGATGGTGTCAGACTTGGGTGGGGGGGCGGCTAGGTGGCCTTGTGTAATTCTGGAAGCTCTGTTCCCACTCTCCAAGCTGCCTGCTGGGTCTTCCCAGAGAGGGTGTCCTTTTCCATCACGCTGGAGTGGACCCTCCTGCAGCCCAGGAGAGAAAGGTGTCTACCCAGCATCCAAAGAAGCCCCCTCTTCTGGGGCAGCCAAGGTGGGAAGCAGGAGGAGGACCACTTCCTCGGGCCCTGGAGCATGCCCATGCTTGGCCACCCCAGGCTTGATAATAGCAGCCACCCCTTTACACGGTCGTCCCCCTGTGCCAGCCACAGGTGCTACACTAGGTCCCCTGTGAACAGACCAGTTTGGAAGAGAGCCAGGGAATCCTTTTATGCCATCTCTTCCTGGGCCGGGACAGACACTGGGCTTCCCACTTCCTCTGTAGCACCCCCCCCCCACCCCCCGTAACCTCTTCCTTAGGTTCATTTTCATACCGATTTTTAATTTAATAAATGTTCATACAGCACTATTCTGCTGTTAAAGCACTGTTTAAGTACTTTAGAACTATTAGCTTATTCTAACCTTCAGACTGACCCTTGGAGGCAAGTAACATTATCCTTGCTTTCTGGGTAAGGAAACTCAGGCACAGAGAGGTAATTGCCCGAGGTCCACAGCCAGCATTGTAGAGAGTCTACTAGCCTCGCTCCAGAGTCTGGGTCCGAATCCCTAAGCTCTGTCTTCTCATTTAAGTCCTACAACCACCCAGCAAGGTAGGGATTATTCCCACCTACTCAGGACACTGAGACTCAGAGAGGTTAATTTTGCTCAAGGTCACACAGATATAAGTGACAAGATGGCAATGGAATTCACTTTTGTCTGACCCCAAGCTGACACAGACTGAACTAACAGCTCAGACTACGGAGGAAGAACATTCTACCTTTATGAGTGCACATAGCACGAGTCCTTTCCTTAAATCTCCTGTAGCCAATCAGGAACACCCCCTTCCCATTACCTGAATTCTTCTTTCTCTTCTTCCGTTTTCTTTCTTTATCTCTACCTGTCACCGTGTTTGGACCCTCTACTTGGAAGGCGAATAGCAGTACTGATCACCAAGGGCATGCTGTATTATCTTTGAGTGTAATGGGAGTGCTGCTAACATTTTCGTCTTTCTTTTCCAAGGACAGCGGTTTACTGTGGCTCTTTGGTGCCCAGGAAGAGCCCTGCATCGGGAGGAAGATGGTGGAGGTACTGACTGTGGCTCCACCTCTTGCTTCCAAGAGAACTTGGACAGGTCATGTGACTTCTCTGATCTTCAGCGTTACCATGTAGCATCGGACAAGATCTAGGGTTGGTTGTTCAAATTTTTACATTTAGCTTCTTTTTTTTTTAAGTTGCAGAATATGTTGGTTACAAGAAATCTTAAAAGTACCTCCAAATACAAAAGAGGTACCGTATTTGTTAATGTATCATGGTGGCCATGGAGGGCTCTGCCGAGCTTAAGTTTGGAAATCACTGCATTAGATAATAACAAACTGCGTGATTATGTGAAGCCAAGAGGATCAATATATTAGTTTCCTAGGTAAAAAAATTACCACACATTTGATGGCTCAAAACAACTGAAATGCATTGTGTCACGGTTCTGGAGACCAGAAGTTCAAAACCAAAGTGTCGGCAAGGTCACACCCACTCCAAAGACCATACGGGAAAATCCCTCCTTGCCCCTTCCTGAACTTCTGGTGGCTCTGACAACCTTGGCATTCCTCGGCTTGTAGCTACATCACACCGATCTCTGCTTCTGTCTTCGCATGGCCTCCTCCCCTGTGTTCTGTATCTTCTCTTTCGTCTCTTCCAAGGACACATGTCATCGGATTTAGGCCCCACCTGGATAATATAGGATGTTCTCCACCCAAGATCCTTAACTTACATGTGCAAAGACTCTTTTCCCAATAAGATCATAGTCACAGGTTCTAGGGATGTGGATGTGGATGTGGATGTATGTATCGTTTAGGGCCACCATTCAATCCACTGCAATCGGTAATACCTTATCAGCATCTAGTATATACCAGGCATTGTGCGAAGCCTGCCGGACAACAGAGATAATTAAGATAAAAATGCTATTCCCTGGAAACCTCGAGGCTCATTTGAGAATCTCTGTTTAATTTCAGGCCTCCTCCCTCCCTTTATTCCTTTTAAAGATAGGTTTATGGAGATATAATTTACATGCAGTAACCTTCACCCTGGTTAGGTATCCAGCTGATGAAACAGGCTTAGAGAGGTAAAATAATTTGCTCCAGAATACACAGGGAGGAAGTGGCAGAATCTGGGATCTGAGCCTATGTTCCCTATCGCCAGGGTTTGCATATCAAACCAGCGGCCTCCATGGTCTCTACTCTTTCTTTGGGTGCTTCCACCTCCTCCCCTGTCAGATGAAAAGGCTGGCAAGACGCTTTTTAGAGGATCTGAGAGCTCTGACATTGGAAACTGTCATGGGGAAATGCAGAGAAGCACTCTTTATTCAAAGGAACCCTTCAGGACGAGGAGAATCTTCCTGAGATGGAAATTTGTATGCCTTCCAGAAGCATTTGGCTGATTTGTGTCTATGTGCCGGTTAAATGGATTTACAGCTCATGATATCTCATTTCAATTTAACTAATCCTCACAAAATGGACAAGTGATTTAAGTGGTTCCGTGAAGGAACTGCAAGCTGAAGATAATATTAATGAGGCAAACCCGAGGGACCTGCGGAAGGATGGCCGGCTGGATGCTTCTGTAACTCCTGGTGCTTTTGCCGCTTTTCAGTGAATGACTGGATAAAAATAATGGCAGTCTAATTACATCAATCACAGCATTGGTTGAAAGACTTAAAAAATTATTGAGAAGACTATTTGAAATATGGCCTCTCATCCGCTGTGGTTAATGATGAGTCTCTGCATCTTGACATAACTGATGAGGGTATGAAGCCATTGCAATTAGCAAGACATTAAGAATTTTTTTCCCCAGCTGGTTAAAGGCATGATACTCAATCCAGGCCTTTACAGATTTTGGTTAAAAGTCATAATTTTGAATTTATTACTTAAGAGCAAAATGCTTGCTCCTCTTGCTATGGTAAAAAGGGCTGAAGAACTACCTGAAAACTACCTAGGGACACGTTAAAATGGATTCTGTAGTCATTAAATATTGTTGCAAGATTCATAGACCTTGTGGCTGAAGAGTTGAAGGGACATCAAACAAATAATTCAGTGTGAGAGATTTGGTATGCAATTGGTGGAAAGTACAATATTTCTAGCACGTTTCAGCTTATGCTGTTTCTAGATTGCTCATGTCAGTCATGACACACATTGGTGGGCCCTTTCTTATGAGTTCTTTAAGAAAAGATGTGCCAGAAAAAATTATGTTCTCAACAGTAAATAAATAATTTTTTTAAAAATGTTTTTATTTATTTTTGAGACAGAGAGAGACAGAGCATGAGCAGGGGAGGGGCAGGGAGAGGGGGAGACACAGAATCTGAAGCAGCCTCCAGGCTCTGAGCCGTCAGCACAGAGCCCAACACGGGGCTTGAACTCACAGAGTGTGAGATCATGACCTGAGCTGAAGTCGGACGCTCAACCGACTGAGCCACCCAGGCGCCCCAGTAAATGAATTTCTTAACAAAAGCAATACTTTGGGTATGTATGTCGATTAGAGTGGAAAAAAAATTTCATGAGCTAGCACCCTATGTGAAATTTATTTACTGCTTTGTCCACAGCGAGCTATGTAAGCCAGGAAGTTTAAGCCGCAAAAGTACAGAGCACAACAGGCTCTCATTGATGTGGATCATTACATAGAGGCAAGAAGTTTAAAATATGGCAGAATCTTTATAACACTTTGTAATTAGATAGGAACTTGGCCCGGAAATATTTTATTCAAGAAGGGATTCCCTTATTCTCTTCTGGCCAAGTGTTTGAAATGGTGAGTGAACAAATTCAAGGGTTCAAATTATTTGATCTTTTCCAGGCTGACAAGTGGCTGTCAGGAGTGAGCTATAGCAGGTACATTTGGAAAAAAAAAAAACAACACAAACAGTGCACTTAAGTTGTCCCCACAGGGTAAATGTCACCACTTAATAACGAGACAGTAACTGCCTTCCGAAGAAACGAGTAAGCTGTGGTGAGATGCCATTGTACGTATGTGCACCAAAATGGCCAAAATGAAAAAAGGTGGACAATTACCAAGAGGAGGTGAGAATGTGGAGCGCTCAGACCTCCAACCTTGGCCGGAATGCAAATTCTCGGAACCAGTCAGGCAACTGTTCGGCACTGTCTAAAAAGCAGAACAGGGGCGCCTGGGTGGCGCAGTCGGTTAAGCGTCCGACTTCAGCCAGGTCACGATCTCGCGGTCCGTGAGTTCGAGCCCCGCGTCAGGCTCTGGGCTGATGGCTCGGAGCCTGGAGCCTGTTTCCGATTCTGTATCTCCCTCTCTCTGCCCCTCCCCCATTCATGCTCTGTCTCTCTCTGTCCCAAAAATAAATTAAAAAATAAATAAATAAATAAATAATTAATTAAAAATTAAAAAAAAAAATAAAAAGCAGAACATAAGCAAACCCAGTGACCCAGCAATTCCACTGCAGGGACATACCTGATGGAAATTCAAACATGCTCTTGGAAAAGGCAGGCTTTGCAATGCACATAGCAACACTGTTTCTAATATACCAATGCTGAAATTTATCTAACGTCCCATCAAAAGCAAAATGGATCAACTTATTGTGCATTGGCAGGAGACAATCCCCTAGGTGATGAGAATAAGTGATCCACGACAACTTCAGTGATATGGATGAATCTCACAAATAAAGTTTTGAGCAAAATGAGCCCGACACACAAAAAGGTGCCTCCTGTATGATTTCACTCACATGAAGTTTAAAGAAACACAACAAACAGGCGAAATGAATCTGAAAGCTAGGATAGTGGTTACCTTGGCCATGGAAATAACTGAAAGGGCACAAAAGAGCTTTTGATAATGTGACTGCAGATAATGTTCTGTTTCTTGTTCTGTGTCTTTAGCTGGGTGTGCTCAGTTAAATACAAATACATTCATCTGTACACTTGTGTACATTTTCCTGTATGCATGTTGTTCTTGAATACAAAGGAAAAAATGATACTTTTCCCACGAAGACAGTGTTTGAGCACTGAGGATGTGAAACATTTCCAGTGGTAGTATTGTTAAAAATGATGTGTTATAACTGAGATCTGTGTTCCTGGAAGGACTGAAACAGAATATTCTAGCCTGTTTTAAGTTTCCAAAGGTAACGTTATTGAATGTTCAACTAGTTTTTTTTTTCTCTTTTTAATTCCAATAAATCGTGGGGAGAATGGATTGTTATCAGGGAGTTTAGAGATGTACTAGCCAAATTTCACCGAAAACCTTTGCATAACTGGCAGATGGAATTGAAAAATGAGTATTATGACTAAGGTAACAATGCTGTGCTTCTTTCATTTGAATTTACATGTCTCTTCCAGTAATGACAGGCACTAAAAGCAAGTGTCAGAACAAACTGAATTTAGGACCAAACCATTAATCACTATGTCATACAGATTAACCCAAGATTGAAAAAACTTAGAAAAGCGTATTCAAAATCATATTGGTCTCACTAAAAGAATTTTTATTATATCAATAATTTTTCACGAAAGCAAAAGAGTTCTTAAGAGTCGCTAAATAAAATAAAAATAAAATTCTTTAATTCATCTTGATTTCAACCTTTTAAATTGACATTTTATGTATATTTTATAATATTGATAATATATTAGAATAATAATATGTATAGACAAATTAAAAATATACATGCATGCAGTGAAAGTCTGTGCTTGAAGTTTCATTGTTGATAGGGTGCTCAATCAGAAAAAAGCTCAGAGGTGGTTGGTCTCCACCAGCAGTTAACCTTTAGAAACAGGTTATTTTAATTGATATCGGTGAGGAACCAAAGAGATGAAGTACTGAATTCTCAACGTGCCACTTACTGCCAAAATGTGCCAAAATCTGTGATTCTGAGCAATCAGTCAATGTACCTGGATCTGGGTGTTCTCGTTAGTAGAACAGAAAGTTAGCCCCTGTTGGAAAAAGTTGTCCAGGTAGTTAAATGGGTCAATATACGTAAATTTCTTAATACCTTGAGTGGCTTATGGAGGTTTAATCAATAGTCACTTCTACTGTCACATAGTCATTTACTAGTGTTTTCCATACTTGCCTCATGATAAGGATCTTCTGCATGCTTAGGAAAATGCTTGGGTCTACCGCAGATTTTCTGAATTAAAATCTTCATGGGTAGAACCTTGGAGGTTTTATCTTTAAAAGGCAATTTTTATGGCCAAGCAAGTTTGAGAAAGACTGATTTACAAGGTGCTGAAGCTCTCTTCCCTTTAATGATTAGCTCCATGTATGAGTCTTACTTCATAAGAGCCAGAAACTCTCATAGGACCATCTCTGTCCTGCACAGCATCCAGCAGAGAGCTCTATAACGCACTGGGTGGAGAAGACCAAGGTGAGAGCTCCATGTCTGGGCCGATAAACAAAAAATGGGTCCTAGTTGGACCCATTGGACCCACTGGGGAGACTGGGAGAGGCAACAGGCTGACATGTCTGCAGGAGAGGGGCAGCGTGAAGAAGTAGGAGGAACTCCCCCCTTGGGCTTGGGCTCAGAAGTAGGACTAGTTCCTTGGGGGGCTAAGTGGGAGGTGTTGGAGGGAAAGCATGGGGCCCAGGCACACCGGGAAGGCTCTGAGTCCTAAGTCCTATGTCCGAGGTGGGAGCTGACCACAACTGACTGATAAAATTAGACGGGTCCAGGATGGGATAGACGTGGTGCTTTACATTTGACCTTGTTGATGAAGATGCACACATTCCATTCCCATTGACTTAGGAGAGACTGGTCCTTGAGATGGAGGCTTGTCCTGTGCATGAGGATCGAGCAGGCTAGAAGCATAGGAGGTGCCTGCTTATTCAGGCTGGCCTATACTCGGTGCTTAATAAATGCATGCACATTCAGCATGCAGTTGGGTAATCCCACTGAATTGTCTCTTGTCATTTTGTCTTCTGTGCATCCGATTTTCTTCCCCGTTCTTCTCCCTGCCTCCGCAAGGAAGATTGTCCCGGGTGGGCAGCACTCTCTTCCTGTGTTTGCTCTTCCCTACCACAGGCGCTCTGCTGTGTCCTGACAGCCCTGAGTTGCCCTCAATTTGAAGGTGTGGATAATTAAGCTAATGAACACTTTTCCACTGGCTGCTGAAAGCCTCATTAATCTACACACATGTTGCCACAGGCAAATTATGGCGTCAAGGGTGGGATGATCAACAAAAATAACTTCAGAAATTCATTAATCAGACTTAGTCAAGCTCGCTGTTTGGAACGGGGAGTTCTTATCCAGCCGTGGCCAGAGGATCAGATTTTTTTTTTTTTCCCAGCTACATGAAAGGGACTTCTTAAGCAATATTTCGGAACATTTAGGTTATTGTACTGGTATTTATGACTCTAGTGGTTGATGCTAATGAAATCTGTCCGAAGACTTCCGTGTGGAGGATTCGAGAAATGCTGAGTGGTCAGGTTTCCAAGCACACAGGAGGGAAAATATGATCACGAGATCACACATAAAAACATACCTAGCTATGATGGAAGTGGTTCACGCCACCAAATAGTCATTTTCTCCCCAACATTTCACAGGTGTCCTTGGAGTCATTTGGAGCTAGTGACTCCTTCCTGTTAATGGATGGTGAGCAGGGGCAAGATCTGGCATGCCTCCATGGCTGCCTCAGAGCCCACCGTTCTAGATGGCAAAATAACAAGATGGGGAACTGCTTGACCCATATGGGATTCACGTGCATGAAGAATAAAGCATATGATAAGCCATGGAGATCTCTTACTTATCTGTTAATCAGCAGAGTCTGTTGCCTCCTGGTCTGTTCGCCAACCACTTAAGGCTAAGGGTTGTTTTTTTTCAAATATGGTGATTAGATTAGTTGTCTCATATCCTCATGAGCAGAGTGTCTGGATTGCAGCATGGCCTCCAACAGGCTCTTCTATGGATAAGTTGGGGTCTTTTTCAGACAAGTTGGGGTCATGGGTGCGGATGATAAAATAGTTACATGGATTCTAAGCTTCCTGAATAACCATTTACCCTGAAAATGCTCATTAGCAAAATAACATGAGCCTCAGGAGAGAATCTCTACTCAATGTTGTTCAGCAGTTTAATCGGTGACTTGGGTGTGCCACTGAGAAGGGAAACACACTGAGGGTCTTGACTGACAGAGTCAGAACTCAAACTCTGGCAGTCGAGAACGATGGGCTTCATATGACACGATGGGAGAAAAGCATCACATATGAATATGAGACATGAGATTTGAACGATAGAATCACAGGAGAGGAGGCGTGAATTTGAAGAGCATTTTGAAAATAGCTGTGAGTAGGCTAGTAACCAGGGCTCGAGACCAACTAAGGGTCCTCTAAGCTCTAATAATCTCTTATTCCCCAATACTCTCTCTACCAACAGACCTATTTAGGAGACTGGAAAGTGGGTGAAATGGGGAGAGAAAAGAGAAAGAACACATGGTCTGGGATTCAGTTGACAAGTCTCCCAATCCTTTAATAAATCTGAAGCCAGGTCCTTCAAAGTTGGCATTGAAAGGAGAATCTTCGTGAAGAGTCTTCGTGACTGACCTTAGAGGACACGGATTTGATTTATTAAGATGGCCAGGAGCTCCTCTCACTGCTTGAGGTAATGCGAGACCACAAGCCCAAAGTTACTCTTGGGGACTTAGGAAATCTCCTTTGTACATCAAAGTTACAGCAACTCAGAAGCTCTGTAAACCCAAAGAGGATCTGAATTCGCTGGAGGTCCTGATCCTGGTTGAAGTTTCTGGTGGCTTTCCTCAGTCACCGTCGTTTAGTGACACTCTATCTTGGACAAATACAATAGTAATAAACTAGGGTCTTGGGCTTTTTTTCCTTAGAATTCTAAAGGTCACATTCCCTCTTCCATGCGCTTACAGTGTTCGATGTTGTGGTGGTCATGCCCCATTGAGAAGAAAGCATTCTCTTAGAAAAGGTGTGAAGAATCGGGAACCAAAGCACAGTGTCCCTGTCTCCCTGGGCTCCACAACTGGGGCCAGCGACTAAGTGTGCACACAGGTTTGAAAACTGAGCTCAGAGGTGGACAGAGAAATTCTAGATCGCGAATACAATAACCCACAACAAAACCAGACCACCTCCAAAATATCATCAACCTACAAAACATCAGGAAAATAAACCTCTAAGTCAGAGACACAGTGAAAAGTAATTGTCCTAATTCTTCAGTGAAATTTGGCACGGCTGGTTGAGTCCCAGTATAAAGGCAACCCATTGGTCAGGAGAATTTTGGAAGGCCATTGGTTCCCTTTTGTGTTCAAATGATGGGCATTGATAGAAGGAAGATGTTTCCACTTGTAATGGAGATGCTTGGGAAAATTCTCAAATGGGTGGAGCCCATGGCAATGTCTTGGAATGGTTAGGATGTATTTTTCCTTCTTGTGGACCCCAGATGAGATGAGAGGTCATGGCATCGCTCTGCAGCCAGGAATGTCAAGTCTATAGCACCATTTCCTGAAGATTGGCTGTGTCCCTGCCCACACCAGGGGCTAATGAATACCAGACAGGGAGCTCTGGCTTAAGGCCCTTCTGTTCAGGAATGCTGCTTGCTTCCTGCCTCTAGATTGAGGCAAAAGCATCCCTTTTGTTTTCCAAATTAGATGAAAGAAGATTGTGATTGGATTTTTCATGGGCCCACAATTTATGCTTCAGGAACGTGACTGAACGATTATGCCCTCTATCTCCCCCCTCCCCCTCCCCCCACCCTATGCCTTTGCTGGAGCATGTGCAGTAATCCCTTTATATCCTCCTCGGCAAACTGCAGGCAAGCCCTATCCCCCCCCCATCCTGGGTGGGGGGAGCCCAGGGCCAGGCATTGCTAGGGTTCAGGACTGCACAGGCATGGAGTACCATGCCTTTAGCAAGAGGGCTAGAAGCAGTGTGGGAAATATTAAGCACTACATTTGAGAGGGAGCAAGGGGCATGTGACATATGTGACAGGTGCCCTTTGCATGGTGTTCTAGTATTTTCCTTTCCAAGTTTGGGGACCTTACAAAAGCTACTTAAATGGGTAAACAGAGCAGCCTGAATGGTATGCCTGCAAGCAGAGGAAGGGATTGTGGCCATGGCCTTCACCTTGGGTCTTCAGTGGGGTCAGTGTGATGTACTTGTCATGCTTGTGTTCTTACTTCAGTTCTGCCCCTTCCCTTTGGACATTATTGCTTTTAACCTCACTTTCCTTACCTGTAAAATGGGAGTGCTATCAAGGAGGGGGTGCTGTTGAGAACATCGTCTGTTGTTATATATATGAAGCACCTTGCGTGGCCCCTGCATATGGCTGACACTCTCTTTCTCTCACTCCTGGCTCCGAAGATTTGTTCTATCCTGCTCAGTGCAAATGTATGGAGTTTGAACTTGAAGAAAGTTAAGGAATGTTAGGGACGTATACAGCCTCCTCCTTTTACAAATGAGGAGACCGAGGTCAGAGAAGTTGAGCCATGTTCCCAAAGTCATGGCACTGAGGTCTTGACTTTTTATCTAGCGATTGTTCTATGGTTTGATCTTCTTCTGAGATTGTAGAAGCCACTAATGCATCAGTGTTTGTGAGCAAGACAATTGTACAAAGTAGAAAAGACCAATCAGAAGTATTTGTCCACGTTCAAGCATAGCTATGTGCATGCCTGGTGGTGGGGCTGATGATGGGTTGTCAGTAAATTAATTGCTGAAGATGCCTCAGAAGCATGACTTCCTGGGGACAAAAGCAGACAGGGAAACTTCTGGGTACTCCTTAGGGCTGGGCAATAGTGCAGAAGACACAAAGAATGTTAATGAGGCAGTGAAGAGTTACCCGGGAGTATTCCCCCAGGGAGATGGAGCCCCTGGTTCTGCACAAATGTGTATTAGCAGTTGAACACGGGTGACGTCCTTCAAAGTAACCAATATGCTCCACCACCCTCGTATTAATCCAGTTGGGCCTGGGATGGATGGGATATTTCAGCTAAGACATCCTGACTCACTGAGAGTCACCCTGGTGAACATAGGTGCTTATACCATTCCAAGGATTCCACTCATGATTTAGTATTTTTTGGATGATTCAGAAAGTCTTCCAGGATATAAATGTGTCTCTAAGGTCACAACAGTGAGCACTTGTCCTAGTGGGTGGCCCATAGAGGGAGCAGGTGTACATAGATAGGCAGACCTTACCAAGGGTAGGCTCTGAAGTTCACTGGATCGAGGTCTAGGATGCTCGTTATTACATCTCCATTGGAATGACAACTCCCATTTGAGCATGCTCTTTACAAACCATGCCACTGTGAGATTGTCAAACCATGCACTGTTAGCCCCACTTTATTATTTAAAAAAATTTTTTTTAATGTTTATTTTTGAGAGAGACAGAGTGTGAGTGGGGGAGGGGCAGAGAGAGAGAGAGAGGGAGACACAGAATCTGAAACAGGCTCCAGGCTCTGAGCTGTCAGCACAGAGCCTGACGCGGAGCTCGAACTCTGGAATGGCCAGATCGTGACCTAGGCTGAAGTCGGACGCTTAACCGGCTGAGCCACGCAGGTGTCCCATCTTAGTCCCACTTTAAATGAGGAATCTGAGGTGAAGTGCTTTGCTCAAGTTCATGGAGTGGGAAAACATCTCATCTGGGACAACCAGCAGGATCTCTTGACTCCTGATCCAGGGCTCATCCTCATGCCTTGTGATGCCTTTGACAAATGCTGAGGGCTATTTGGATCCCATGAAGTATCCAGGCAACAGATACGATCTACTTCTTTAAGTCTGTGGATCTGTTTTAGAACCCCGCAGCCATCCCTTAAGTAGAGTCTCTAATGAAAGCCCCAACAGTATTCACAATAAAAGTGAAAAAGCTTAACATTTAAAAATTACAGTAATACAGGGGCGCCTGGGTGGCTCAGTCGGTTGAGCGACCTACTTCGACTCAGGTCATGATCTCACGTTTTGTGAGTTCGAGCCCCACGTTGGGCTCTGTGCTGACAGCTCAGAGCCTGGAGCCTGCTTCGGATTCTGTGTCTCCCTCTGTCTCTGCCCCTCCCCCACTCATGCTCTGTCTCTCTCTGTCTCAGAAATAAATAAACATTAAAAAAAATTTTAATTACAACAATACAGATTTATTGTTGAAATTTGAATAGTTACATATATGCAAAAACATACTTATAAAATTCAAATCACATGTAATTCTTTTTTTTTTTAATGTTTATTTATTTGTGGGAGAACATCAGAGCATGAGCAGGGGAGGGGCAGAGAGAGGGGGACAGAGGATCTGAGGCAGGCTCTGTGCTAACAGCACTGAGCCCGACGCAGGGCTCGAACTCACAAACCATGAGATCATGGCCTGAGCTGAAGTTGGATGCTTAACCAACCGAGCCACTGAGGCACCCCAAGTCACATGCAATTCTATTATCCAAATGATCCACGTACTTTTGCAGTATTTCTAATTTTTCCTTAAGTGTAGAATTCTGTTTCTTTTTATATCTTTGTGATTGTGTTTATTATTTTGTATTCGAAGCTTCATTTATTTCCGATGACCTTTTCTTCATATGATTAAATATCTTTAGATACATTTTTAATGACTGCATCGTGTAGGTATGCCATAGCCTCTCTAACTCAGTTCCCGATTTTGAATGTTTAGATTATTTATACTTTTTGTTAATATAAATTACACTGTTGCAAATGATGTCACTTACAGATCTCTCCATATAATTTTATAGAACTCTTTATATAACTGTCTTATTACTGGCTTTAGACAAATTCCTGAAAGAAGCATTTTGAAGCTTCTTTATACATCTTCCTGGAGAAAGTTTTGAACCTTGTCCGTAGCTCCTGAGCTCTCCTGCCCTTCATCTTGATGCCTGCCATGCTCTTGACCTCCTTAAAGGTCATGACCTTTGTCAGTCTGGGTCATAACTCTCTCAGCCAAATCCGCCCTATTCTCTGGACCCTTCTCTTCACTTTCTGGCAGGGAACTGGACAAGAAGGGGAAACTGGACTCCTTCTGGAACACCCCCCCCCCCCACCTATTAATTTAGTGACACTTTATGAAACACCCACTGTAAGGCTGACTCTTGTAATACTCTCCAGAAACTTTGTTCCCATCCCAGCAGGGGAACAACACAGGGAACCTCCTGCCCTGCGTGCATCTCTGTCCAGGGCAAACACTCCATCTGTGGGGAGGCATCACTTTCCTTCTTGCTACAGCACCTTGTTTGCTCAATAGGCGCTTAATAGCTCAGCCTCTTAATAGCCCTTTCTATCAATTTCCCCATCTGCAGAATGGGGACTGTGATTCTGGGCTGACAGGGTGGTGCTGTGAGCATTAATGAATGTTTTGAGGCACGTTGAGATCTGCAGATAAAGAAGCGCGGAGTGCTAATGAGGTTACTATTGAGCAACCTGCTTTGTTTCCCACAGAGGAGGGATCAGTTCCTAATCCCTGGGCAGACAGTGTCTCCAGGCTGCTTCCCCAAGAATCCAAACAGTGGATTCCCAAGGAAATTCTTTCTTCCTAGCTGTATGCGGCTCTCAGCTCAATGGGAAAACTCAAAATTCCATCGGAAGCAACTCCAAAATAATTCCCGAGTCAGTCTGTCTGTCCAGAGACAGCACCACGTGGGCACGGCCCCTGAGCCATCTCTGGAGGGATGTTTGCCTAAGCAGAGAATGTTCACCTGCTGAAGATACTCAGACGACTTTAGACGCGTTACGGATGAACTTTCAGTGACTTTTCACCGTTGTGCTTGGATTTTGGTGGCTATTTTCTGTTTGTAGCAAGCGATACGTGTTTAAAAACATTAGTCATAGTAAGAATACCTGCCTGTTCTAAGTGCTTATGATGTACCACGCATCGTGGCAAAGTGCTTTACAGGAAGTAAACCAGTTAATCATCACAATAGCCTTGTGATGTTGCTCCTCTTGTTACCCCCTTTGGACACACGGCGTTTGGGGACACAGATACTTTAAATAGCCTGTCTAAACTTACACAGCTGGGAAGCAACAGAGATGGGATTTCAATCAGGCAGTTTTGGCCCTGGAGCCCATCACACTCCTGTTAAATGCCTGTCATGTTTCCTTCCAGTATATTTGTGTTTAAGGTACTCATATAAAATATGTTTTAAAAATAGATTTATTTAATGTTATGAAAGCATGTGGTTAGGAATAAAAAATGGTGAATAAAAAAAATTAGTTTGGGGCACCTGGGTGGCTCGGTCTGTTAAGTGTTGGACTCTTGATTTTGGCTCAGGTCGTCATCTCCTGGTTTGGGTTCGAGCCCTTCATCAGGGTCTGTGCCGACAGTGCAGAGCCTGCTTGGGATTCTCCCTCTCTCTGCCCTTCCCCCACTCTCTCTGTCTCTCAAGAATAAATAAATCAAGCAATTAGTTAAATACTGAGACGGTAGGAGGATTTGACGGACCCCGATGATGGAATCAAATGACCCAGGGGCAGTGTCCCTCAGAGGGTGGTCTGGTGACCACCTGTGTTGGCATGCCCCATAAGTGGGTTAAAAATCCAGATTTACTGAATCGGAATCTCTATGGGTGGAGCCCCAGAATCTCCATTTATAGCAAATTTGTCAGAGCATCCCTATATATCACAAAGCATTCCTCTCTATCACCCACACCCCAAACCCCTACCCATCAGCAACTATAGGAATCTTGATCGTCTGGCTGTTCCACTGGGCTGTCACTTCTTTGGCCTCATGTCAGGGAAAGCCATAGGCGAAGGGGCAGAGAGCTTAGGAAGCATCTACTGTGTTTGGGCCTGTGCTGGGTTTGTACCTAATCCTCACAGTTTCCAGATAAATAAACTGAAACTGACAGAGGTTAAGTGACTTGGTAACTGGCGGGGCCAGGAGTCAGCCCTGGGAGCGTGGGGTTTTTCCACTGTGCCTCTTCCATCACCCCAGCCCATTGAGGCCAGACCTTTACGGTCAGTGGATCCCATAGACCAACTGGAAGATGCCAAGTCAAGTAAGTGAGTTTGTTTTTGGATAACTGCACTAAGTGGTGTATCCAGCACTTAGTGCTAGAATTTCAAAGAGGCAGTGTCTAAGTCAAGGAAATGTGTCTCCTACTACGTGTACCCAGTGTTGGGTGAGAGGCTCATGGCTACAAGAAAGAGGACAGTAGATGCCACTTATTAGCTGTTGGTTTTGACAAGTTAGTCAAAACTTTAAAACCCACTTGTCCTCACCAGAACCACAGTAGATCTAATCTCTGATGGTTATATTCAGCGTTGAATAGCTAGTGAATGTTGAGTGCCTGACACTCTATGGATGGTCACTGCTGGAGAGCCAGGCTGCGAACTCAGGGAGACTGGGCAGCAACAACCACAGCCAAGGTCAGCCCTGGACAGCACCACCAGGATGTAGCCGCTGGTGCTGTGGGCAACTCCTCTGACTTCATGCTATTGCTGGGCTCTTGACACAACTACATCCTTGAAAAAAAGACAAAGCCTTTCCTGCATCTTTGTTCCAGCATCAGAGTTCTAGACAGACGGACTTGGTCCTTGCCATTGGTCCTTGCCAATGCCCTAGATTCGACAGATGAAGTATTATCTCTCTTTAGGGGCTTCCAAAGTGTGAGGTGACTGTGGGAAGTTCTAATCCCATGGAATTCTCCTCAAAAGGCAGGAAAGGCAGGGTTGATTTTTGAGAAAAAGGAAGAGAGAGAGAGGGAGAGGGTGAGGAAGAGAGAGAGAGAGAGAGAGATCCACTATATTTCATAAAGCTCACAAAGTGCTTTTATGTTGTCCAAATTTGCATAATGGAATCGAGGGTGAAGGCTGGTAGGAAGTGGTCAAGCCAACTCATAGTGAGGATCTGGGTGTTGAGTGCCTGAGGGACTAGATATATTAATTTACTTGTTTATTTGTTCCTTTATTTACTGAGCATATATTGAGTTCACCATGTTTGGGGGTCTAGTCCTGGGCTCCAGGAACATGCTGGTGAATACGACAAAGTTCTTGTCCTGGAGGAGGTCTTAGACTAGTGACATTCAAACATGGAATCCCAAAAGGCAGGAGCAGGATTGAGGAGAGGAGACAGCCTGAGCCTAGGAACTGTACCAGGACAGGAATTGACAGATGACGCTTTTGGCCTGTATCTCCTGGGGGTGAGGTGACTGGTTCAAGTTCTATGACTAGTCAATCATTGACCAGGAACTCCAGCAGAAGCCTTCAAGTGCATGTTCTGAGGCCTTCTTTAACCCTGGGTGCAGCTCTATGCAAGCTGGAGGGGGAGACAGTAATCTAGAGCAAGGGGTTGCTGGTCAGCTTTGGGGTCCTGCCTGTTCTACTCGCTAGCTAGGTGACATTCATTGGTTTAGAGTCATGTAGTTTCAAGACCTAATCTTCTATCTATACAATGTGAATGGTAAGATTTCCTTCCCAGAATTACTATGAGGACTAACTGGCAACAAATACAAAGAACAAAAGTGCCCTTGATAATGGTAGACACATCGAGTGCTTAGTAAACGGTAGCTACATAGAAAGAAGCTGAGATAGGGTGATTGCCTTCAAGGAACTCACTCTTTACCGAAAGGTGATAGAGGGGAAATAGGACGGGAGAGTAGAATGTACCCAGGTGTGAAAGAGAAGAAATAAGCACACATCTCTTCATTGGGTTGGTTATAAGTAGGATCAGAATTCGGAGAAAAGAAGAGCACAGTGTGGCCACAAGTCAAAGGCTTTCTGGAAGGACCAAGGGGGGTAGCGAGGGTGCTGCTTTTGTTCTATAACTGGACTCCATGGGTTCATATCTGAAGTCTATCCCCCTTATTAGCTCTGCGTTCTTAAGCAAGGAAGTTGTTCAATCTCATTAAGCCTCAGTCTCCTTTGCTGTAAAATGGGTGTAACAGGAGTACCTACTCATGGGGTAGTTCTGAGAATGAAATGAGCTAATCCACATAAAGTGCTTAGTGCAGTGTCTGGCACTTAGTAATCATGCCATGACTGCTATTCCCATTGAACTGAGCCTTGAACAATGAGTGTACAAAACTTACCTCACCGTTGTTGTCGTAAGGATTAAGTGACACAATTTATGTTAGGCAACTAGCAGAATGTCTGGTACACAACAGACATTCCTTAAATGCCCTTGCCCTCAATGGTAAGAGCAATGCCTCATATTTCCCTGTATCTCATGTGGCCCCTAACACAAGTGTCTGGCCTGAGGTTAGTGTGAATATGAGGAGGCTGGCTGGGAGGTAGAAAACACAGTCAGAGACTAAAAAGAGGCCATTCTAAATATGGGAAATTGAGAACAAAGCAGTGGGAAATAGGCCAGATCCCCAAGGAACCTAAGAACCCCCCTCCGTAGTTTAGCTCAATTAAGTCCCCTTTGTCTCCCCCTGGAGGCCGTCAAAAGCACACAAAGTGGACTTCTTGGGGAAGGGAGTCAGCAGCTTAGATGAGAATCAACCATCGTAGCCCTCCCCTGAAGATCCCGAGAAGTTGTGCTTTGGCTGTGATTCAGCCCCACAGAATGATTCATGACCTGTCTCAGCAGTACTGACTTGCTCTTGGTGACATTTCCCCAGTAATAACAAATAGTCACCTAAGAACCAGCCCTGAAACTCAAGGATTAAGAGCTGTTATTTGATCTCTTCTCGCTTTAGCCACACAAATCCTTTGGGACTCTGCCCTTTGACCTCCTCCTTCAGGAACGACTGTGCCAGATGGTCTCCTCTTTCCTGCGTCCTTTTGGGCAATTAATCATGTAACGATGACAACAATATTTTGGATGCTTACTCTGTGGCAGGCAGTGTTCTAAACTCTCTAAACATTTAGCTCACTCAGTCCCTCAAACAACCCCATAGGTTTGTCCCCTTTGACCCCAATATTTCAGATGAGGCACAGTGAGGGATGTGACTTGCCAGAAGTGACATGGCTGATGTTCGGCAGAGCCAGGTTCCAAACCCAAGTGATCTGGCTGCCGAGACCATGCTCCCAACTGCTGCCATCGTCAGTCTCCCGTGTCACAGGTACGCCTGGTGACAAATCCTGGCCCACTGTCTAGTATCCCTGGGTTTTTGAGGCATAAAGGCCTTGACTCTCCAACTTGGGGTTAGCTGGTATAGGTCAGGTTCTCACAGTTTCCCAACCATAAAATCATGGGGGGAAATGGCTTTAAAAGCACATCATTGGAAGCCACACTCAGAGCTTCTGATTCTGCCAGTCTGGGTTGGGCCCAGGAATCTGCACTGCACAGGGTGGTGATCTCTGGTGTAGCACAAAGAACACAGGTTTGGGGACCGAATCTTTTAGTTCCAGTTCTCACATCTTTGACAGATCACTTTTAGCCTCCCTGTGCCTTTGCTTCCTTGTCTGCAGAATAGGGATGATAGCCTCAACCTCACTGTAGTTGTTTTAAGGATTAAATATGTGATTCATGCTAGACATCCAGCCCGGTGTCTGATATGCAGCAAGAATTTCTTACATGAGCTGGCCTTTGAAGGTTGGGGCAGCACTTCCTGTTTCTTGGTATCTCCGGTGGCCCCCAGCACAGGGAGGGTGGTGTCAGCTGGGAGGCTGACAGTCACACATGCCATGCAAAAGTGGGACTTTTGGGGTTAGGAATAGACACCTCCTCCTGAGCAAAGCAGGACAAGGGGGACACGGACTCGGTATAAGCCTTGGTCCAATTAGGGCAAACCTCAGTATCTCATCTGAGCCGGGTAGATAAACGTGCCTTCCTTCCACAAATGTTGTTGGGAGAATCCTCACATAAGATTGTATGTGAGGGAGGCGTGTTTGGTTTCTCCAAACATCATCCTTCTTATTACCTAGACCGTTTCTACATGGGGACTTAGCCAAATTCCAGCCAGACCATGGGCTGAGTGGGCGAGCAGGTCTAGAAGAGGTGAGTTGGGTCCTGGATTTCTGGAAGGCAGCTCCCAGGGGGCAGGGCAGGGCAGGGACGACTCTCAGAGACTGCAAAGCTGTGTCCAAATACGCTGAAGAAGGGGACGTTTCAGTTCTGATGTAGAAGAAAAGACAGGAACATCTTGGGGGTGAGGGGGGGTGCTATGAACATTCTATGTGACCTCTGGGGTTGACATAGCAGGGGAATTGAGATTCTCCATTCATTTTGGGGGCGAGCAAGGAGGCAGCAAGCTTGGACCTCGTGTTGTCTCTAAAAACTGGAATTAATAACACTTACTTCCCTTTTGCTTGAGCCGCCTCTCCCTCTTCCTGCTTTGAGCCTGTGGATATTTTCTCACTTTCTGTCTGTAAAGCCCGTCTGTCTCATTACTCACCAGCAATGACCCCAAATGCAGAAACTGCCCCTGTGAAAAACCACTGGGGAGCCCACAGCAGTCCTACGTCATCCTCTGAGTCACGCTGGAAAGTGAAACCTGGGGTTGCTGCTTTGTCCTGAAGGCCGGCAGTGTTCTCCTGGGGCGATGGCTCCCCCCAGGCGCTGCCCTGTGGTTTGCAGCAGATGGGCCCAGACGGATCCTTACCAGGGGTTTCAACCAACACCTTCTTGCCTCTGCACCGTGTGCTTTGCTTGAGATGCTTTCTTCAATCTTCTTTTTCCGGATAATTCTCATCGATACATTAAGACCAAGCTCAAAAGCCTCCTGTACAAAAACTCCCCTGATTTCCCTTTGGCTCCCTACCAGAGATACCATATATCTCTACTCCCAGGTTTCCACGGCACCTCAAAAATCTGTTATAGCACAGACCCCACTGTGTTGCTATCAGTTGTGCTCACCAGGCTGAGCCACTTGAGGGCAGGGACCCCGTCTTAGCTCCGCTAAGCACCTGGCCCATGGTAGGAGTTATGGCAATATAGTGGGCGTGAATTATTCATGATATGGTTGATTACTGTCATGAATCCCACCATGAACATTAGTCTCATGCCCGCTGGACTCCTGGGCCTTAGAACCTAGATGGTGGAAGATTCTGTTCTATGATAACCTTAGCAGAAATTTGCCTGGTAATTCCTTGGGTATTATTTGTGGCAGGTGCTGACCTTCTTACTCATCCACCTTACTCTGTTGTACAATGCCCATTGTTAGAAAGGCTATTCTGGCCTGGTAAGTCACGACAGCCAACTATACTTACATCAGTTAGAATTCGATTAAGCTGTGGATGATGGAAAACTCAAAATTGACAGTGGTTTAAATAGGTATTTATTTTTTTCTTTTAAGTAAGCATCCATAGAGAATCCAATCCAGGACAGCTGTGATCGTTCTTTCCACAAAGTCCTTGGGGCTGTGGCCATTCAAAGCTTCCCCCTCACTCTCAGGGTTTAGCCACTGTCTTCGTGGCCCAAGACAGCTTCCATAGTCATATCTACGTTCTAAACCCAGCCCGAGGGATGGTGGGAAGGAGGGGCAGAGTGGGTGGACCAGCTCTCTCTAAGGAACCTCCCCGGAATCTGTCTCATGTCACTTTGTTCACACTCCACCGGCAGAACTTGGTCACATGACCACACTTAACTGCACAGAAGTCTGGGAAGTGTAGTCTTTTGAGCAGTCATGTTCCCAGCTATGGAAAAGGGGGACAATGACATTGAGACATAGTAGAGGTCTTTGCCACAATATTTGCTTGGCACTTTGCCGTTCAGATATAATTTTCATTTATTATCTGAGCAGATATCATATGTAGATGAGATAAGTAGCATGTTCAAGGACACAAGCATTCAAGTGACACAGAGGAACTGAGAGGTGTTTTATTTATTTATTTATTTATTTATTTATTTATTTTAAAATATAATTTATTGTCAAATTGGCTTACATACAACACCTAGTGCTCATCCCAGTAAGTGCCCTCCTCAATACCCATCACCCACTGTCCCCGCACTCCCACCCCCCATTAACCCTCAGTTTGTTCTCTGTATTTAAGAGTCTCTTATGGTTTGCCTCCCTCCCGCTCTGTAACTATTTTTTTCCCCTTCCCCTCCCCATGGTGTTCTGTTAAGTTTCTCAAGATCCACACATGAGTGAAAACTATAGCATCTGTCCTTCTCTGACTGACTTATTTCACTTAGCATAATACCCTCCAGTTCTATCCACGCTGCTGCAAATGGCATGATTTTATTTTCTCATTGCCAAGTAGTATTCCATTGAATATATAAACCACATCTTATCCATTCGTCAGTTGATGGACATTTAGGCTCTTTCCATAATTTGGCTATTGTTGAGAGTGCTGCTATAAACATTGGGGTACAAGTGCCCCTCTGCATCAGCACTCCTGTATCCCTTGGGTCAATTCCTAGCAGTGCTATTGCTGGGTCGTAGGGGAGGTCTATTTTTAATTTTTTGAGGAACCTCCACACTGTTTTCCAGAGCGGCTGCACCAGTTTGCATTCCCACCAACAGTGCAAGAGGGTTCCCTTTTCTCCACAACCTCGCCAGCATCTATAGTCTCCCGATGTGTTCATTTTAACCATTCTGACCGGTGTGAGAGGTGTTTTAAGGCTCTATCCTTGCTGATGCACCAAGGGAAGCTGATGCTTCCCCTGCAGAGCTGGAGGTGGCCTTTTTTGCAGATATGCAGTGATCTTTGTTGCGTCGGCTTAAGAGAAGCAGAAGGAGGACGGTCTTCCTGCTGAGGGGTGACTGCCTTAAGCCCATGGCCGTGGGGCATTCTGAATACCCTCCCCTTCCCCCACATGGTGCCTGGAGCTCAGAAGCACTCGATAGACTGTGGAATTGAGGAGTTGTTGTGGAACCCCCACTCTTCCTGTCTAAAAACGGTAACAATGCACATTCTTATAGCCCATGACAGTCTCTACATCTCTCTGTTTCCAGCTGGCTTCGTGATCTTTGGAAGAATTTGCAGTTCTCAAAGCCCTATGGTTCTGGAAGGGCTTTCTCTGGCACGTACAAAACGGTGTGATATTTGATGAGGCACATCCAAGTGTGCTGTACCTTTAATTCTCACCGAGTTTTCCTGAGCTTGGGATTATTATCCTCATCTTCGAGGCGAGGAAACTGAAGATTAAAGAGCCTAACTAACTGGCTGTGAAGGGCGGAGCTGCGCCCTGACCCTGCCTGCCAGACTCTCAATGGCTGTTGTCTGGGGATTCCTCCACTTCTGTCACTCAGTCTGAACACTTCAGTCACCTGGACATCAGGGAGTCACCGGCAAGGTGTGCAAAGTGCTGTTCGGGAGGCACAGAGAAGGGTTAGTCATGGGATACCTGCTATTTCTGGGGACTTGGGAAAAGCTAACCCCTGAATCAGTCAGTGCTAGGGAGAGAGAGAGAGAGAGAGAGAGAGAGAGAGAGAGAGGCCTGCCTGTAGGGTGAGGGTCTGAGTGGTTCCTTTGCCCTGGCGGGGACTGGAGAGCCAGGAGGGCATGGCTGTGCAGTACAGAAGAAGGCGTGCAGGGTGGGGGGCCCTGGGTGGCTCCCTCAGTTAAGGTTAAGCAACGGACTTTAGCTCAGGTCGTGATCTCATGGTGTGTGAGTTCGGTTCATGAGTTCGAGCCTCACATGGAGCTCTCTGCTGTCAGCATGGAGCCTGCTTCAGATCCTCTGTCTCCCTCTCTCTCTGTCCCTCCCCTACTCATGTGCTCTTACTCTCAAAAATAAACAATTTTTTTTTAAGGAGGAGTTTGGGGAACTCGCAGGAAGGGCCCTCCTTCTGGTGGACTTCTACTCCAGTCGTTGGAACTCCTGCTCCGGGGAACTTTCAGGAAGCAAAAAACTTTAAAAATCTGTCCTCTGAGACTCTCCGGAGGGGAAAGGGAATCTGATTAAGATGCTGAGGGGTGAAACAGAAGCATCTCGTGGTGGACAAAACCGGGGTTCAGTCAGCAGATCCCCGTCCAGGTCCTGTGTCTCCTCTGAGCGTGACCCTTGGGTGGGACTCAACCTCCTGCCAAGAGCTTCCTCATCTGTAACACGGGAGCATGACACAGCCTCTCTGACGAGGTGGCGGAGGGGACCGCACAAGGTCGTGTACCTGGGTGAGTTTTGCAAACTGTGACTCACTGTAGGTACTTGAAATACAGTGCTGTTTGCTTGGGTTAAGCTTATTCTACAACACTGGGACCCAATAGAAGGCAGGCCCACGGGGGCTCAAATCTTGGCTGTGCCCCTTACTTCCCGGGCAAGTCACTTCCCTCTCTGTGCTTTCTTTTCCTAATCTTTAAAATGTGGAGAGCAATGGAACCCAACAAATACGGCTGCAGTGAAGATTTAATGAGATAACATGTACATACTAAGTCCTTACTGAGTGTTAGCGATGATATGACAAATATTTTAGAATAATTCATTATGCTACGAGGAGTCAGGCATGTAGCTGAGGAATGCCTTGCATACCTACATGGTATTTTATTTTATTAATTAAAACATTTTTTTAACATGTATTTATTTTTGAGAGGCAGAGAGAGACAGATCATGAGCTGGGGAGGGGCAGAAAGAGAGAGACAGAGATACAGAATCTGAGGCAGGCTCCAGGCTCCAAGCTGTCAGCAGAGAGCCCAATGCAGGGCTTGAACTCATGAACTGTGAAATCATGACCTGAGCCGAAGTCGGATGCTTCACCGACCGAGCCATCCAGGCGCCCCCTAAATGGTATTTTAAAATACTATTTTTGAGATATATCGTGATTTTTCTTACCATTAGTTTTATTGGTAGTAGGATTTTCAACATGGAAACTACAGGAATCTGTGCAGGTGTTTCTCGTTTTAGCCAGCAGATGGCACTCATGTTGCGTTTAAATTCTGAAAAAGCTTAAAAAAATACATACATATTCATATTTTCTATTTTTACCAGAAAGAGTGAGAAAAAAAAATCTTAAGAAAGGCCATTGTCTGTGCCATGGGGAGATAATTAGGGTATGTAAAACAGCTGATACAGTAATTAATAAGAACAGTGACTGGAGAGTCTTGAAAAGCTTTACTATAAAACTGCGGGAGGGTAATTGACCTCACCGACATAAGAAAAAACATCACGAGCTCGCACCCAGCAGGGAAAGGCTGTGTTCTTACTTCTGTGGATTTAGAACCAAACCAGGAAATCCTGGAGCTGCGCTTCTAAGCCACACCTGGGGAGGCTTGGAAGCAGTTAGTTCTGAGAAGACGGGATCTTCAGTGACTGTTTTCAACCAAATTCTAGGGCTAAGGCAATGATTGACAGGTAGTAGATGCTCAGGAAACACGAACACCATAGCGCCAGCAGAGTCTCAACAACAGGCATCCGCTTTCTCGTGGTAATCCCGGATAGACTTGGAAATTCTAGGGTCTTGTCTCCATTTGCTGGTGCAGCCCCGAGCATGGCCCTCCTCTTGCCTGGGTGTCATTGACTTAGGGGAAACGAGGTGGAAATAGGTATGTATCGTGACCCTATATGGATTCCACCGGACACATCCTCCGTGTTGGGGGAAAATGGGTAAGCATGGACAGAAGCAGTCAAGTTCATGCCGTTTGGGTTGGAGAATCTGTGTAAGTCTCCTGGGAAGGAAACAGTGACGGTGTTGGGGTTACATGGACATTGTCTGAATTCTGGGTCTGCCTGGACTTGCTGTGGAACTGTGAGTGGCTTCACCTTATGGCTCCTCCATTCTGATAGAGCAGTTGTCCCTTCATATTTGCTTGTATAGGTAATGGAATGATACGGTTCTCAAATGTTTTGTAGAAATAGAAGTATATTCTAGATGCTGAGTCTATTACATATGTTAGAGGTGGCCAGTAAGAGCTATGGGAACACGTGCCTGGATTCTATTTCTAATCTATCCCTCATCTGACTCCCTTTCCCCATCCATCTGGGCCCTCAAGAGCACAGGCCTTTTCTTCTAACCTTTCCAATATGGTGGCCCTGGAGACCCCCTGCTCAGATTTTCTTCAAGAGACCCTGCCTTGGGAAGCACTGTTGACTGACAGCCTGCAGTCACCATCCCATGAGCACTGAGGCCCTGCTTCCTCCAGGCTGCTCCCAGCCAGTGACTGGGCCTGCCTCTGATGGTCTTATCTCCCTGGTTGGCCATCTTGAGCTGCAGTTTGAGGCTTCTCCTCCCCACCCCTTCCTTTGCTGTCTCCCTTCGGAGGTTTCAGATGTGCCTCCCTGTCTGAAAACTCTACCAGGCTTCTCCATTCTTGACCCCTTCTATCTTTCCCTGTAATGAACCTCTTGCACATTGAATCCCATTGTGGCATATGTCTCCTGCCAGATAACTGGGGGATTAAGTCCTGCTCCCTGTTTTGACCCATTCTCTGACCTTCAGAGCATGGGGTTGACTTTTCCTCTTTATGGGTTTGTACAAAGCCGGAAGGAAAGTTCCAAACAGCCACAATTTAAACAAAAGAGAATTACTAGTTTAAACCAACAGCATAAGGTAACAGCAGGCTGTATGCATCACACTGGGGTCTATTAGCTTTTGCTTGGTTAGTCTAAAGTTTCTTTTTTTAATGTTTATTTATTTATTTTGAGAGAGAGAGAGAGAGAGAGAGAGAGCGTGCATTTGTGTGTTCACCAGGTGGGGAGGGGCAGAGAAAGAGGAAAAGAGAGAATCCCAAGCAGGCTCTGTGCTATGAGCACAGAGCCAAATGCGGGGCTTGATCCCACAAACTATGAGATCACCACCTGAACTGAAATCAAGAGAGAAGCTCAACCGACTGAGCCACCCAGGTGCTCCTAGGCTACAGTTTCAAACCTCAAATCTTAATGGTTTACAGACCCAGAGGGGATAGTTCTCACTTCCATTACGGGTCAGCTGACATCCACGTGTCTTCTTTATCCCAGGATCCAGGCAGAAGGAGCAGCCTCATTTGGGACATGCTGTTCTCTTGGAAGAGAAAAAAAGAACAAGAAAGTAGACGTTTCAAACCATGAATTGGCTTTAGAGGTTCTCCTGAGATTGGCATATACCACTGCCACTTGCATTGCACTGGACAAAGTGAGTCATACAGCTAAGGCCTGATGACAATGGGCAGGGGCATATACTCCCTCACCCCCAGGGAGGTAGGGGACAAGGATGTATAATCCCCTTACCGTGAAGACAGTGAATAATTTGGAGCAATAACACAATATATACAGCTGATCTTCATTATTGACAGATCCTATATATGTGGATTCATCCGCTTGCTAGAATTCATTTTTAACCCCCAAAGCAATACTTCTGGCACTTTCAGTCATTTGTGGACATGCCCTGAGCAGCAAAAGCTTTGAGTTGCCCGATGCGTATCTTCCCAGCTGAGGTGGAACAGTGCAGCACTCTGCCTTCGTATTTGAGCTCTGGCGCACAGGTGGGCAGAGGATGGAGGCAGGATGGAGCGGACAGGGCTCTGACACAGGCCGGTTGGACGGGGTTAGATGCCAGCTCTGGCCCCTGTTCGTGTGGAGGCCTCAGGCAAGTCACTGAACACTTCTGAACCTTGTTTTCTCAAAATAATTGAATCTGCCAGGATGAGTTGTTTTTAGGATTTAAGGTTATAATCTAGGTGGTGTGTGTGTGTGTGTTCCCTAAGAGCAGTGGTTTAGTATTTGCTACTTCAGTGTTTGCGATGATGTTACAGCACATATCTATCATATAACTACCCTGAATAATGAGAAGCAAATGTATCTCAGCGTCATTGGGAGGCCCCCCAAATAGCACCTCTCTTCACCACCCATGTTCTGAACCATGTGAAAAATCATAAAATGACGAAGATGTGGAGACTAAAATGCAACTTTTCTTAGAAGCTCTACTGAGAGCCAGATGGGCTCGCTTACCCCCTGTCCACGGTTCCGTCTCCCCAGGGCACATCCGCAGAGCAGACACACTTTCTCAGGTCACTGATACCCATCTGTCTGGGTAGAGAAGGAGAAAGAGACCAGTGACCCTTTGAGGGATTAACTACTCCCCATTGAGAAATGTGGACCAATGGCCATACTGTTCATGGACCAGGAAACTCATTCCACTTTGGTGGGGAGATGTAAGCATCAAGGGTCTGGAAATATTTGGGGAAGAATGGCTTCTCATGGTCAGCAGATAGAGGGAAAAGGCATCTTCTCGGACACGTCAGAAGAAGACGCAGACCCAGCTGTGGGCTTAGTGGATGAGTTAGGATTTCCCTCCGTCACTGCTATGTGTTGACTGCTATTCTAGCTCCGGTCTTAACATGCAATCATAAAAGGGAAATCATTGTCCGGTATCCTGTTGGAAAGGTGATGTGTGGCACCCCTGATCCAAGACGTCTGGCCAGGTTCCATTTATGGGTCATTTGTATACAATCTGCTTACGTAGGGCTGCAAAAAAAGAATCATTCCCCGGACAGTTTGAACTGGTGATGGAGTTGTTTCCCCAATGAGACAAAGTAAGGAGGACGGTGAGCCAGATGGTAGTTCAATCTTGAGCAGCAGGGAAAGCTGGAGTTGTCTGGTGCTGCTATAATCTTGGCTGATGTTATATGCAGGCAGGGAACTGGGGCGTTGAGATTGACAAGTGTCATCCGAGGAGCAAGGAGTTCAAAAGGAACAATTCATCTTTGTTCTTTATCTTTGGCTGAGAAATCTCCCTGGTAGCTTTTTAAGGCTAAGTACTAGGGCTGTTTCCCTGGTTACAAGGGCTCACTTACCAGGACAAAGGTGGGGTCCACAGGCCACCAGTAGGTATTCAACATGGCAAATTGCCGAGTGTGTGTGTATTAGTGTCTTCGGTGCTTTGTTAAAGCACCACAAAGTAGGTACCTTAAAACAGCGGAAAGTCATTCTCTCACAGTTCTGGAAGATGGAAGTCCAAAATCAAAGTGTGGGCTGGCTCATGCTCTCTCTGAAGACGTTAGGAGAGCATCCTTTTTTGCCTCTTTCCAGCTACTGGCGGCTTTCCAGCAGTCCTTGGCATTTCTTTGCCTGTGGATGCATCACTCTACTCTCTGCCTCTCTTTTCACATGCTCTTCTCCTCTGCATCTCTGTCCACATTGCCTTCTTTTCATAAACACACCAATCGTTAGGTGGTTGTGGACTGATGTGGACTAAGGCCCACCCTAATTCGGCATGACCTCATCTTAACTTGATTACGTCTACACAGACCCCATTTCCAAATGATCATGCTCACAGGTTCATGGTGGATGTGAATTTAAGGGGAACACGGCTCAACACAGCGCAGTGCCTATGTATGGATACATGTGGGAAATCCATCCTGAACACACATCGCACACTTCCATTACTTTCTGCTTCCCCTGTTGCTGCCTTAACTCAGGCCCCGTGAACTCTCCAGTGCTTTACGATTTTATAAAATACTCTCCTATTCCTTATTTCATCTGGTCCTACCAATAACTCAAAAAAATGTATTTTCCCCCCAATTGTCAGAAAGGAACTAAGGCTCCGAGATGTTAAGTCACTTTCTGAAGATCACGTAGATAGCGTGAGGCGGGAAGAGGTCTGTCTGGTTCTGTGCTTTACCATGTGGCTATCCATAACTTTTAGCTGTAAAAAGCGGCATGACTCTCCTAGTGTTTCCCAACCCTCTTTCCCTAACGAAGGAAAAGCCTTTCTTTTTTGCAGTTTAAAGTTGCCTGGCAATGTTCCCCTTACAGAGACTCATCCATCAACCAAAACTCCAACCGATCCAACATTATCAAGTACCTACTATATTTGAAGCAGCATTGCCAGGGCCTGAGAATAGAGGGGTGAATAAAGTCTCCAGTGGAGCAGTGAATGAGACAGATATGCAAACAAGTAACAGATCAGGAGGTACTAACCAGCTATGCTGGTTCTTCATGGAGAAAATGGAGGGTCAGGGATCTGCTTTAGATTGGGATGGGTCAGTGAGAACTCTAGGAAGGTGATGTTGGAACACAGATCTGAGGCATGAGCAGGTTGAGCCAGGTGAAGAAGGGGCATGGAATGTTCCAGGAAGGGCAAACTGCCAAGTCTGAAAGGAGCTTGGTGGGTTTGAGGGGACGAGGGGAAGTTGGTGTAGCTGACAGGGCAAGAAGGAATCAGGGAGACAGGTGAGGAGGTCTCGCAGGTATGGCCCAGCGGTGATGGGGGCTTAGGTTTTGGCAAGCGAGATGGTAAGAAGGTGTGGGGTTTGAGAGAGATTTTGGAGAGGGAACCTGAGAGGTTAAGGTGCCATCCCGGCTTCTGACTTGCTGTAATGCATTTCCTTCCACCAGTGACTCATATTCCATGACTTATCGATGACTGATGACTCACATTCACATCTCCAGGTGAGGAATGACAGGTGGCAGGTGGCATCAGGAAGGAGTGCCCTGCATCCCGAGTGATGAGGGAGCAGAAGGCAAACTGACACCCTGCAGTGCCCCGCCCCCGCCACATGGGCTGTGTGTGGTTTTCCTCAGGCGCTCCTGCCTGCCCAAGAACAAAGGAAAGGCAAAACCAATGGTTAACTGATAGAGAT
Organism: Panthera uncia; assembly: GCF_023721935.1. Lineage (NCBI taxonomy): Eukaryota > Metazoa > Chordata > Mammalia > Carnivora > Felidae > Panthera > Panthera uncia. The sequence continues at coordinate 14,766,580 of NC_064812.1, read as the reverse complement.
CGCAGTCATGCGGGACCTTGAGTCTCCATCAGTTTACAAATGTCTTAGTAAATTACAGGAAAAAGGCAATCTTATCAATAGCCTAGTTTCCATAAACCTATAGACTTAGATTCCCGGAGCCCTAACATCACCCTCCCCTGCATGGTGATGTGGGGAACAAAGGCAAGAAGGAAATGGCAGGTAAAGTTCAATTTCCTTACATCCTGCAGCCCATTGACAACTACTTGAGGCAGGCAGAGTAAAACATTCCTCCAAGAACTCCCCACTCTCTTAACCTAATGCTTTCCTAGAGAAAAAAACAAAACAAAACAATCTTAGCTTGACAATAGCTAGGCTTCCAGTATACTGTGAGCCCTCTTTAGCATACGAAAGTCCCTTCGGAAACCTCACCACCCCCAACTCCGTAGTATATGATCAGTTACTCGTCACAACCTCAGTGCCGCTCTTTCTGCACACGGTGGGGATGGGGGTGGGGATGGAGGTGGGGATGGGGGTGGGTGCGGGGGGGGGGGGGCTGTTCCTGAGCTTTAATCAAGAATTCTTGGCCGTGGGCTCCAACCCCCCACCAACCACCCCAAAACCACATCACGGACCACCACTTTGGGGACCTGTTCGCGATCGTGCCACAGCCCTGCAATCTGCCCACGAGGGTGCTGTCCGTTTTCACCACCAGACCTCACGGGGCTGCTTTCAAATGAAACCAGCCCGAACCACAGCTACAAACCCAGCATGGTCCATCCCTGTTGCCCGTTCCTTTCTAAACACAGGCAGATCTTGGAAGATTGTTGTTTTTTTTTTTTAACGTTTATTTATTTTTGAGACAGAGACAGAGCATGAACGGGGAGGGTCAGAGAGAGGGAGACACAGAATCTGAAACAGGCTCCAGGCTCTGAGGTCAGCACAGAGCCCAACCTGGGGCTCGAACTCACGGACCGCGAAATCATGACCGAGCCGAAGTTGGCCGCTCAACTTACTGAGCCACCCAGGCGCCCCTGGAAGATTGTTTTAATTCAGGTTGAAAATCTCCTCGATCCTGGTGAGAGAAAGAAAGTGCCGGAAATGAAGCCATTCATTTCTTAGCCACGCACCTCAGGGCACAGGCCATTTACCCCGGAGGGACTTTTTTGGGGGCCCTTAGGGCTGTCACTGGGTACCAGGCAGCAGAGGAAATTGTGGTTCCTTCTGACTGAGGGCAGTTTAGGCCGCTGCAGATAAGCGGGCACGGGAACCCAGACACTTACAGAAACGAAAGACAGTGACCACAAGCACCTTTGAAGTTTAATATATATTTTCTTCTGCTGTCTTAATCCAAGAAGCCATGATGAGTAGCGTGTTTGTGTGTGTGTGTGTGTGTGTGTGTGTGTGTGTGTGTGGTGTTTGTGCCTGAGTGTGTGTGCTTACGTGTGAATGGCGATGGGGACAGTGTGAGAAGCTGCTGTTTGTAGGGCTTTCCTTGACTAATTGTGTTGAGAATCAAATTCAAATACCATTTATTGAGCACCTACTATGCCCCAGAGGATGTGGGGAACAAAGGCAAAGAGGAAATGTAGATATAATTAAATTTCCTTATAAACCGCAGCCCATTGACAAGTACTTGAGGTCGCAGAGTGAAACATTCCTCCAGGAACTCCTAACTATTTTAATGTTAATGTTTTGCTAGAGGGAAAAACAACCTTAGCTTGACAATAGCTCAGCCCCCAGGATCCTGTGAGTCTTCTTTAGCATATGAAAATCCTTTTGGAAACTTCCCCAGTCTTCACCTCCCCCAGCCCTGAAGTATATAATCAATTGCTCTTTAGGGCCGCTCTTTCTGCTTCGGCGTCCTGTCCCCGCGCTTGGATAAAACCACCCTTTTGCACTGAAGACGGCTCAAGAATTCTTTTTTTGGCCATCAGCTCCGAACCCCCACACTTCAGACCACATCACCCGACACTGTGGGACATGCCCATGTTAAGTCATCATTTGGGTAGGAAATATGATTCCCATTTTACAGATGAAGGAAGTGAGGTTTAACGAGTTGAATGGGTTGCACCCTATGCCTACCTCTCTCATCCATGCCTCGCTGTGTTGTAATGTCTGTCATGCTCGCTCACCTGACCTCTGCACGGCGTTTCCGGTCCTTGAGGGACCTACTATCTCTGTGTTCCCAGCATCTCTAACCCTGTGCATGGCACGCAGTGGGTGCTTGTTATCTTTTTCAGTATACTTTTTGCTGAAGTCGAACATATATAGAAAAGTGTGCAAATAAAGTATGCAGCTTGATGAATTTTCTCAAAGGAAACACACCCTGTGACCAGAATCAGGAAGTACGGCCGTATTATTCCAGAAGTGTCCCTAATGCTCTGTTCCAATCACCAACCCCTCCCCTCATCCTCACCAATGGTAACCACAGTCCTGATTCTAACACCACAGCTTAGTTTGGCCTTTTCCTGCACCTCTGTGGATGAGGTCATATATACGTCCCCTATTATGGATGTTCATTTATTCTCACTGCTGTATATAGCAAGCATTCCATTCTATAGCACAATTTATTTGTCCAATCTTCTGTAGGAAGACATTTGGTTGTTTATAGGTTTTGGTTAATATAAATAGGGCTGCTATAAATGTTCTGATATAGGTCGTTAGGTACAAGTGCTCAGTAAATATTTGATGAAAGAATAATGACTTGCTGCATGAGAATTCACTCATTTTATAAAATATTTTTTAAGTGAAACCTCTAAATCTGTTATACAGAGGGAAGTTCATGGGAGTTTGAGGGAGATGTCGGGTATGCAGGAGAATTCCTGAGAAAGCAGTCCTTAAAGAACAAAGGAGGAGATGATACAAAAACCGGATCCCCAGAAAGACCTAGATGGCAAGGATGGGGGCAGGGCAAAATGCTAGTGGGAAGCTAAAGGCTTGAATGGCCAACAACACTTGGTCTTCATCTGAGAGGCAACAGGGAGTTGTGGATGGCTTTGGAGCTTGAGAGCATTGTTAGGTTTCTTTCCTCCCTCCCTTCCTTCCTTCCTTTCCTTTCCTTTCCTTTCCTTTCCTTCCTTCCTTCCTTCCTTCCTTCCTTCCCTCCCTCCCTCCCTCCCTTCCTTCCTTCCTTCCCTCCTTCCTTCCTTCCTTCCTTCCTTCCTCTCTTCCTTCTTTCCTTCCTTCCTTCCCTTCCTTCCTTCCTTCCTTCCCTCCTTCCTTCCTTCCTTCCCTCCCTCCCTCCCTCCCTCC